>NW_024810585.1:0-2900 GCF_019175285.1 Sceloporus undulatus | reverse complement strand
AGGAGAACAAGAGGGAGGCATCAGGGCACCCAAGGAAACTGGCGTCTCGGGGCATTCTCTTTTCCAGGACTGTGGCCAGGGATTCTGGGATGGACAGTCTCCAAAGGGGCTTTCCTCTGGGAGGAATCCCTTCAGCTAGCCCAGCAGTCCCTTCGTCTGGCCCTGGAGGTAGCCATGGGATTTTGTAGGAATCCAACCCATTGCAGAAAAAATAAACTTCCGAAAGCACCCGCCTTTTGCTTGTTTGCCATCCAGGGTTGGCCATCTTTCTGTTTTTGGCACTATTTGCTCCAGATAAACTCTTGCTCCCTAAGGTTCCCATGCCAGGAGAGAGACCCCCGCAAGAGACCCGCCCCCCTTTGCTTTGCAGGATCCTTTGCTTCCATTTTCCCTGGCCAGGCATTAGGCACTCAATCCCAGGATTCCCTGGGCCTGGAGTACCCATGCATCTCTGTGTTAATTTTAATGGCCGCTGTGATTGCTGCCTCCCTCTAGCAAGGAAGTTGCCAATCAGGGAGGAGGTACTGAGAGTGTTGGATCGCAATTCCCATTAGCAGCCACAGCCGCCTCGCCAATGGTGGGAAGTCATGGGAGTTGCAGTCCAATATGTGTTTTCTTTTGCTTTGTTGAGGAAGGGGTGATCTAAGCCAGTGGCAGAAGGAGCAGAGGTCTGACCAAGTGTCCTTACATCTCTCCGTCTCCCATCATTCTCCTCTTGCTGATGGGGACACTGAGGCCGGGAGGCTGCTTTTCCCGCTGCCCGGCCTCCCTCCCTTTGCCAGCCACTGACCCCAGACGCACAGGCCAACAGGGGCCTTAGAGGGAGACCACCCCCCTGGAGAAGAAGGAGGGAAAGTGGGGGGGGGGGCTTCTGGCCCTGGGTTTGTGAGGTCACTGACTGGAGGTCTGTGAGGTCACTGGGCAGAGCCTGGCCCCACTCACTCTGGTCTGGGTCTGGCTGGCTGCCCCTGGGCTCTGGGAGAGACCCCCATGGGTTCCCTGGCCCTCCTGGCGCTCCTGCCCCTCCTGCGGGCGACGGGGGCTTGGGCTCAAGGTACCAGGCCCAGGTGGGGGCAGAAGGTGCCCAGGGAGCCCCTTTGCCTCAGAGGGGAGCAGTCGCCCACCCACCCACCCTCCGGCCTTCCTCCCCAAGAGGGACCCTCCCTTCCGCTCCAGCTGTTCCTTTTTGCTCTGTGACCTCACAGGGGCCCCTGTGACATCCTCCTCCTGGGGGGTGTGACATCTCTGGTGGCAGTGAAAGTGGGGTGCCATGAGTGACGCCTCTCCTCTCCCTCCTCTTCCTCCTTCTCAGGCTGTGGCTACCGGCCGGAGTATGATGGCCTGGCCGGCTTCTCCATGGGTGGCGCCCGCATCGTGGGCGGCACACAGGCCCCTGCAGGCAAGTGGCCCTGGGTGGTCAGCGTGCAGACCAGCACCTTCCACTTCTGTGGAGGGTCCATCATCCACCCCTGGTGGGTCCTCTCTGCAGCCCACTGCTTCACCGATGAAAGGTAAGCCCTAAGTGTCAAGTTGAAGCCTTTCACAGCCGGTATCCGTTGTGTTTGGTGGGTTTTTTGGACTCTGTGGCTGGCATTTTCAGAGAATGGTGGCATGGAAGAGAAATTCAGTTTCTGAAGATGCCAATGCCACAGATGCTGGCGAAAAGTCCGGAATAAACTCTTCTAGAAATGGCCACATCGCCCCCAAAAAACCCACAAAAAACTATGTAAGCCCTATGCTTTGCAAGAGGGGGTTGTCAGGAGGGGAGCCTCACTTTGGGGAAGGGTCCCGGTCAGGCAGTGACCTTTTACACACACACACACACACACACACACACACACAGAGCTGACCCCTAAAGCCCTCTGCATTGGAGGGGGGCAGCTCCTGGACCCCCATTTTTGGACCTGACTGAAACAAGGAGGGGGCACAGCCAAAAGGCAGAGGGGGTCCGCACTGAAACACCCTCCCCATAGTTCGAAACCTCTTTCCCTGTTGTGGCTTTGTCATGTGTAAGCCTGGAGTTTTTTAGGTTGGGATGCTACTTGGAATCCTGTGCAAGAGATCTCCAGGCTCCACTGCCCTGAACTACAGCCCCAAGGGACCCTCTTTTGGGGAGCTGTAGTTCAGGGGAGTGGAGGCTGACACTCTCTCTAGCAGGGAATTCCATATTCCCCCCCCCCAACCCCTCTCAAAGGTTGACCTCTCTCCCTGAGAACTAGGAAATATGTGAGCCTCCTTCTTCCTCGCCTGTTTGCACGATGGCATGCGGGCAACTCCCAGGAGTGGCTGCAAACCCAGCCTAGCCACGGGGGAGGAATGCTGGGAGCTGCAATCCAACATACTGTGACGTTCCCACCCGCCTGGCTTGCCATTCTTTTGTGGCATCTTGATTGATTGGGATAATTAAACGTTGCACAACTGTGAGCTCCCTTGCTGCTTTTTCCCCGTTGGCCAACATGGATTTGCTTCCAGCTTTGGAAAGATATTGTATATTATTAGGCAAATCCAGCTCTCTCTCTCTCTTTCTCACTCACACACACACACACACACACAGAGCCACAGTCCCATTTTCCTCTTGCTGCCCTCTCTTTCCAGAGGGAGGTCTGGGCACATCTGCAGCCAAGAATCCCCTTCTCCAAACTGCCCTCCTCCTGAGCTGCCTGGGAGGTTATGGGAGATGCAGTCCAGGTCCCTCAGGAGGCAGGCAGATCTGGCCTCCTTTAAATAATGGGCAGGTAATCTGGGAAGACACAGGCAACACACACAGACACACTCCATTAGCGTTGCTCTCCTCCTGGTGTGACTCATTCTGGATGATGTTAATAAATAATAATAACAAATAAAAATAAAAAACCACTGATCAGGGCGGTGTACAACATGTTAACAATTACTACAGTGAC
>NW_024810584.1:0-2900 GCF_019175285.1 Sceloporus undulatus | reverse complement strand
CCTTTAATCATTCTCCACAAGTCACACCACTGACCAAAGACTGATTGCTGTAACTTGACAATAAAAATATAAATAGCAACAAACCTTTGCTGGTCTTTTATGCTACTATCCACAATCCTAGCTAACCCAAAACCCATATTATTTTCTCATGTTTATCTATGCTACAAAGTTGTCTTAAAAACTAACAGATTTCTTGGAGGATCCACTTTTGTTTGTAACATAACATGAAGAAGCTAAAGGTTTCCTGACAGAGCTGGCCCGAAGGTGGAGTTTGTATAACCTCTGGATTTTTGTCAAAGTATGTAGTATTAGCTTATATTATAATGCTTGGCTTTTTCTTCTCCTTCTGTGTCCCTCTAAGGGCTCATCTACATTATGCAAGATGGATTTTTGCATCTTAGCATCGATGCTTAATTGTCGTCACTTCTCCCAACTTCATTCGTGCCTATTCACAGCTAAGCATATTCTGTCAGCCACATGCAGCTCCACTGTGAATTAAAATGGCAGGCAGGCAGGAAGTGTCTGAAAACTATTTGTGTCCATACATAACTGGTTCTGCACATTATTTTGGGGGGCTATCAACCAAAAGAAGCAGACATACACATTTCTACTTCCATTGCCATCTATTCCCACTGACGTTGTCACATGTCTCTGGCTAGTGAAAAAGCTTTGGGGTGCTGCATGGCTCTTATTTCAAGCTACAATCGTGCCTTTAAATAAATTTATATATTTAAATATGCACTGCTTGCCCTTTCCCTCAACAATAAAACATATAAAGCCTCCATTGGTTTTTAGATAAATGAACTGTGAACTATCCCTCCCTCTGCCCTCCTAACAGGCTTGCATTGTACTTTTTTCCAATCACTTACTGTCTGAATCCCTTTGGTTCTTGCATCTTGCAAAGTTTCCTGAAAACAATATTTATTTATTAGTGTCATTAAAAGTCCCTCATATGCTTTCTCCAGTGCAGCCTTCAGCCCTTTCACTAGATCTGTTAGCAATAAGGCCTACTTGTTCACCCTCTGCTGAAATGAACTTCCATGCAAAGGCACACAAATCAGATGGTCACACATCCAACAACGCACACCCTCATGGATACTCAGAAGCTGCAAATCCATTTTCTGCAACATATGAGGAGCCCTGGTGGCGCAGTGGTTAAATGCCTGTACTGCAGCCACTCACTCAAAAACCATAAGGTTGCGAGTTCAAGACCAGCAAAAGGCTCAAATTTGACTCAGGCTTGCATCCTTCCAAGGTCGCTAAAATGAGTACCCAGATTGTTGAGGGCAAATTAGCTTACAGTTGTAAACCACTTAGGCACAGCTTAGGCAGAATGAAGCGGTATATAAATGAAGCTTCTTTGTGTATTTGTTTTACAACCCCCCCCCCTCCAAAACAAAAGACTGAATTCTTATGAATTGAATTTGATAGGATCACATTTTACACATGTGGAATGAGGAGTATTTTTATGCAGACATACCCTAAGATTTAAATTTGGAATAAATTACTTTTATTTATAATTATTTTATTTATTTATATCCTGCCTTTCTCTATATATAGAAACTCACTAAATCAAAAGACTGGACTGGACTGTTTCCTAAAATGAAAACACTACTCAAACAAAACATTTGGAAGAGATAATGCTGTCTAATTAACCAAACTGATCAACGTACTTCATTCCCTTGAAGAAAAAGATGGGTTGGACTGACCTAGAAGTCTTCTGAGTCCAATCAAAGAACTAGAACTCTCAAGAGAAAATAAATCATGTTTATATTGGGTTGGAAAATCTCAAAGAGTAATGATTCCCCAATGTGAATCAGTCCCAGTGGCACAGGATACATTTATGTCATCCTCTTGGATGTACAACAAAGACACAGAATTTTTTTAAATATATATATTGTTTGTAGTTGAGAAGTAAAATACAAACTGAAGTATGCATGAGATTTGTTCCTTTAGTATGCCTGGACTTCTGCTGAAGAAAATACGAAAGGACACTTCATCATTTTGAGGTCTGTTGGTAAATAAATTTTATATGTAGAGTGCCTTCTTGGTTTCCTACTCATCTAGCTATCCTCCCATATTTGCTTTTATCTATTTCTTCTCTCTCTCTTATCTTGCCACTTCATTTTATTGCCTCAGCCTAAACTAGACTAGCAACCTATGGTCCTACCATTATAGATATAAGCTCAGAATTGTATGTGCTAGCAGCCGTGTTTACAATTTTGTGCACAGAAATGGGTCTTGAAAATATCCAGTCTGGTGCCCTGTTCAGTTCAGGATTGACAATACTAGAGGCTAGTACAGCACTCTTAAAATGGCCAGTCAATCTATTTAAATAAAGAACTTCCAGAGCAGGAGAACCCACAATCTCCTAAGGAAAGAAGGAAGGAAGGAAGGAAGGAAGGAAGGAAGGAAGGAAGGAAGGAAGGAAGTGGTAACACTCCTGTACCTCTGATATTTGCCCAGAGGAGAGCATTTTCACACTTTAACTTTTCATGCAAGCTTTGCCTGCTGCCTGAAATTTTCTTTTCCACACAACTATTGGGGATACATGAAGCTTGCCTTATTATTTGGCTGCCCCACTTCAAGGATTTGCCTTGGCAGCTTTACACATCTGCCAGGGACATCATATTACAATTGTTGGTTTGTTTAGTGCCATCACTGTACATGGTGCTTTATAGCTAAAAGAACAAGTGGGACAAAAGACTGGAAGGACTTAAATGCACTAGATTTTCACTTTTTTGTATTATGACCTCTTCCCAATTTCAGATATAAAACATGGAGCAGATCAAAAATCAAACTACGACCTCTGAATTTGTCTTCCTGGGTTTCTCTGCCTTCCCTGAGCCTCACCTGGTGTTTTTTCTTCTGTTTCTGGCAATATATCTGACTGCTTTGCT
>NW_024810583.1:0-2901 GCF_019175285.1 Sceloporus undulatus | reverse complement strand
CCAAACTATGGCACTCCCGAAATGTTTGGATAATACTTGAGCAGTATTTGGGCAGTGGGAAGTGCCCTGTGTGATAAACTCTCTAGATGCCTAATGCCTAAACGAGGCCTAGTTCCTGAAAGAGCCTAGTTGAAGCCTGTCCTATGTCTACCTGGGGCCTATCCACAGGCCTCAGCATGGTTTGTGGCCTAATCACCCTTTGCAGAGGCCTGTTTCAAGGGCCTATTGTGAGGGGAGGCTATGGATTCCCACAGGTCCAATTGACCCAGGCCCAGTTGTAGCCTAGCTTTCAGTAGGTCTAATTGGGCCAAAATACTAATCTGGGTAAACAAGCCAGCCTCTCTATCACCACATGCCCATGGAAGATCCAGTCATGCCTAAAGATCAGGACTTTTTATAGATGGTGCTGAGCCTAGTAGCAAAACTCAACTGGGGCTAGCAAAGCAGGGAGTGAGGAGCCTAAGACTGAAGCCTAGTGTCAAAGGAGCTGGGGCCTATTCACCGTGTAAAGGACAAACCACACAACCTTACCAGGGCCTAAGGGACCATGACCTATCCCATTTAAAGATCAGATCTTTGTAGGATCTACCATCCCACAGTTCCCCACACCCTGCAGGCCTACATGGGCCTATTTGAGTTCTCAACCCCATTGGGGGCTTGGGACCAGAATCACAGTCTTCATCCCACTGTCACTTTAGGGTCTAAAGTAACCACAAGGCTCAACATGCCCTGTCTTGAAACAAATTGGCAACTCTTCCAAGGCCCAATTGGGGCTCCAATGCCATAACAGGCTTATTAAGATGATTCTAAATTGTATATTGTTGAATTTTAAAGGTAGACTGTTTTAAAATGTGTGTTTTATTTGTCCTTTTAATTTGTTGCATTTTTTAATTAATGTGTTTAATTGGTGTTAATTGTTGATTTGTTGTTGTTCCCCATCTTGCTCCATGAGGAGAGGTAGGTAAGAAAAAAAAACATTATTATTATTATTATATATTATTATGACTGCTCACTCCCTGGATCTGGTCAAGGCCCAGCCAAGGCTTCAGACTAACTACCCCAAGAATGCCAAAATTGAAAATTCTGGGCCTAAAATTCTGGATGAGTTGGATCATACAGCAGTGCTGAGCAAACCAACACTGCAGTGTGACCAAGTCCAATCCTTCCAAACTGGTACTTTTGCTGCTATGCACTTGATAGAAAATCTGACCCTCAACAGCACTGCTCCAAGCTGCTAATTGATGAAGATTCAAAAAAGGCAGATGTGGCAAAGCCTTTAAACACCTTGGTTCTGCCCCATGCTCTCTGCCACGGTGCTCGGCACCTTAAGGCTGTTAACATGACCGCTATCCTTCAGCAATGTTGCATAACAAGGTGGGAGAACCCAAATTCTCCTTGAACTTCACTCTTGAGTATAAAATGTAAAGGCATGCTTCCTCCATATGTGGAATATACATGTTTGATTGTGCATGAAGTGCATGAACTGAAATGACAAGCCATAAGACTAGGAAGGAGAATGTTTGTAGCCATGCTCTGTTCTGTCATACTGGATAATCGGTCAAGATATGGAGTTTCTGGCTTCTCATATATTATCTTATATACCAATTTGCATGAATTTCTGTACTGGTATTCAGCTCCAAGAACCCAATAGGAATGACCTTGCATATGTTTTGATAGCTGGATTGTGCTCTTACTCTTCTACTGAAGTACTGGTATGTTAGAGAGTCTCAGCCATTACTTATAATTATGCCACCATGAAAATCTTCCCATTCTGAATCATCCCACTGAACAATAGACTGCTTCTGTAGTCTATCTTCAAGTGATCTTATTTTATATTCTTTGAAATTTTACCAGCAGGGTCCCCATTCTACCAAAACATCTTGAAGCTCATTATGAGTTGAAACAGCAGATGAATACAATAAAACTAACAAAGCCAGTTCCTTTCCTCCTGTTTTATATGCTTATTTTTGAATTAGTACAGTTTCTGGTTGTGTAGAGAAACTAGGAGGAGTGGGAGAGAAAGAAAACTGCCTTTTCTTCTTACAAATGTCTGAACATTTAATTGGATTGCTCATAGAGAAAGTGAAAGAGATGAAGATAAATGAGATGTTGGCAATGCATGGCACTGTGTTCAGAAAGCCGATATATACTGTGATAGGAAAAGTATGTTCTAAATATTTCCTCTTGGGGTGGATCAATCAGTGGTTTCTTGTGTGTTTTGACTTTTTAGTGGTGCCAAAGATTCTTATACATACTTTCCACTTTTATAGACTTTGCTTTTTGTAATGAAATCTTTGACATATAATTGTGTGGTGACCTTGAAGGTATAATGAGCAAAATGACAATATATATATATATATATATATATGGAGACAGAGAGAGGGATAAAGTCACATTTTTCTAGTTGCCTCTACAATGTGCTTCCAGCAGTGTATTTACCTTGTTCTAGTTGTGGAATTGCACCTCTATGTACACTTTCTCCATTCTACTAATTTAAACTTCTACAATGACAACATACAGTTTGCTACTGTCATAGATTTTTTTCATTTCTTTAGCATTTTCACCTAATTTAAACAAGCCGTACAAATAAGTGACCATGCATTAATGACCACTGGAGCCAAAACACCAGCATGGAAACTAAGAGAAAAGGATTTGAAGGCTGACATATGAAAAGAACAACATAAGGAAGGAACCAGAGAAGGAAAAGCTTATTTTGTTACATATAGCAATCTTAGCGTATCTATGCTCAGTAGCTGCTAGATTGCATGCCTCTCTGAGGTATTTGTGCCATTTACTGTTACTATATATTTGTGCATGTATTTGTGCCATTTCCTATCTGTTGGGCATAGCCATAACCTCTCTCTTCCTGGAACAATGATTCTGAGTTTGTTTAGCCTCCAT
>NW_024810582.1:0-2901 GCF_019175285.1 Sceloporus undulatus | reverse complement strand
TTCCCTCTCTCTCAGAGAAAGGCAAAGATATTTATTTTACATCCTAATTCTTCTTCCTGTAGTCCCTTTAGAGTATTTCCTTTTATTTTTCCTCCTTTATTCTCCATCAACATTTTGTAAATTTTATTAATAATTAATAATAATTTGTTTTATTTATATTCCGCCATTCCAAAGATCATAGCGGTGAAGAGCAAGTAAGCTAATTAGCAAGTAAGCTAATTTGCCCCCAACAGTCTGGGTACTCATTTTAGCTCCCTCCTCGGAAGGATGCAAGCCTGAGTCGAAACAAAAGAAAAACAAAAAAGCCTTTTATGTTCTCATTTTCTTCCATTTCTCTTCCTTTCTGAACTATTTGTTCAAATTGTGTGTACTTTTTCTTTTCTACATTCTTTTTCCTTCAATTTTTAATCCATTGTTCTATTTGCACATAGTGAAACCATGAAATTTTTATTGCCATAAGTTTTTTCTTTTATATTACCTTTCTCATTTCTTACATCTATCCAATCTTCTATTTTCCTTTCCTTTAACTCCTTATCTAACAATCCTATCAAATTCTTTGGAAATTTATTTTCCATTATTATTGGTGCTATTATTGAATCTTCATTCATTAATTCTTTTTTTATGTTTATGCCATATTTCTATTATATTTTTTATAAGTGGGTTTCCAATCATTTTTATTTCTTTCCTAGTAAAGTTCTTAAAAAGATATTCTATATTCTCATATCTACTTCCTCTACTTCCAGCCATTCTAAATCTATCCCACCCAACATGCCTTCTATCACGTATCTCAATTGATTCGACTCATAATATCCTCTTATACTGGGAAGGCCTATCTCTCCCTCTCTTCGTGTTTTATACCAAAATTGTTTATTTAATCTTGTTCTTTTCCCTCCATTACAGAATATATTCATTAGCTGTTGCCATTTATTCAGCTCGGTTTCCAAAACTTTTAATGGTATCATTCTAAATAAAATAATTAATTTTGGCAATATTTTCATCTTGATTAATGCTATTCTTCCAGACCAGGATAATTGGTTTTTTTAATACTCTGCCAACTTTTTCTCCACTTCTTTCCTTAGTACTACCAAATTTTTATCTTCCATTTCCTTTAAATCTTTCGTTATATTTATTCCTAAATATTTTATATTACTTCTTAATCTTATCTCTAAACTTTTTTGTTTTATAAAGTCAGATTCCTCTTTTTTGTATAATTAAATATAATCATTTCTGATTTATTCCAATTAATCTATAACCCTGTCATTTCTCCAAATATCTCTAAATGTTCTTTTATTTTTCCCAATCTATCCAATAAATTTTTAATAGTTAATAGTGTATCATCAGCACATAAACTAATTTTATGATTTTTTAAAAGTCCCATTCCTTCTAAGCTATTATCATTCCTTATAGCATTCGCTAACAACTCTATAACCACTGCAAATAATATTGGTGATAAGGGGCACCCTTGTCTTGTACCTCTTGTCACTCTTATTTTGCTTGTTATCCCATCATTTACCATTACTTTTACTGAATTATCAAAATATAATTGGTCTATTAATCCTCTTATTCTATCCCTCATTCCAAATCTTTTCATAATTATTTTAAATGTTGGCAATTCCACACAATCAAATGCTTTAAATATGTCTAATGACAAAATCCCTGCCCTTATTTTTTTCTCCCCTATTACATGTATTTTATTCAACACTCTTCCTACTAAATTGGATATTTGTCTTCCTTTTACAAATCCACATTGATCCTTTCCTATATATTTATGCATACATTTATTCAATCTATTTGCTATTATTGCTGATAAAATCTTTGCATCTTGATTTATTAATGATATGGGTCTATATGACCCTGGGTCGGTTAAATCTTTATCTGCCTTTGGTATTAAAATTACGAATGATTGGCGCCATGATGCTGGTATCTGCTCCCCATTCATTATTCCATTATATAATTCTTTTTTTCCTTTTTAATCTTTATTGATTTTTATACAAATAAAAACAAATTATAAAGTTACTCAATTACATTGATTCTGAACTTACCAGATAAAAACATACAAACCTAAGTAATTAGCACTTCCTAACTGACAATCCATTTTTTATCTTACATTATTAAATCAAGTACTGCTTTTTAATCAGATATATATATATATATATATGTAAATTTCTCAAAATTGTCTATACCACCCTTATTTTTGAAAATCTCACCTGAGAGAGACCCCCCTTAAAAATAAATAATAATGCCTTTGAAGATTAACTACTTCCTTAACAATTTTTAACCATAGCTATCCACTTATAGATGGTGAAGGAAAAAAAGAAAGAAGTGAAGAACTTATAACAATTCAACATCCTAAAATACATTCTTGTTGAAGGAAATTGATTACTTCAATCCAATCTTTTTTATAAGTGTCCACTGTTTCGTTACGGAAAGCTCTTGAAAGTTTGTCCATTTCCATCATATCCAGGAGCTTGTAAAACCAATCTTCTTTCGTTGAGATTAAATTATTTTTCCAGAAGCGCGCAAACATTATTCTTGCTGCCGATAACATATAGAAAATTATTTTACCATAATTTTTTTCCAAACTTAGATCAATTACACTTAATAAAAATACATCCGGCAAGAATCTAAGATTTAAACCAAGATTTTTTTTGACTTCAAAATAAATCATTCTCCAGAATTTTGTTGTCTTTTCACATGTTCACCAGATGCGATACAATGTTCCTTGGACTTTGCCACATTTCCAACACATGTTGTCACTATTATTATACATTTTGCTAATTCTTACCGGGGTCAAGTACCATCTAAACATTTTTTTATAACTCTCCTTAATATTTTGGCTGCAAATATATTTCAGTCTGTTTCCAAGTGAATTCCCATTTTTCCAAAGGGATATTAAAGCCA
>NW_024810581.1:0-2901 GCF_019175285.1 Sceloporus undulatus | reverse complement strand
CCCCCCTCACCACACACACACAAAACACACACACCCCTATATAAGTTTGTCAATTTCTCATTCTGGCTAGGGAACTCTGACTGTTGTAGTTTTTTTAAAAACTGTATACAGGCAGACAGCTAATGCTTGCCTGAATACCAAGCACTTATAACTCAGATTGCTTCCCTAAATGCTTTGGTAGCTGCATTAGTTCACTCACTATTAATTGCACCAAGGCTGATCACAATGAATACATTTGCTATTCAAAGCACAGTCTCACACACTTCCCTTCACATTTCATTAGTACAGCTGGGAGTTAATTGACATAATGATATCCAAGGACCAACCCCCTGCCCCCCAAAAAGCCAAAGCAACCAACATGTATATCCACACATAAAAATCTTGGAAGGCTTCACAGTTCATTAACTCATGGATTTCAGCTGGAGATAGTAGCCTCTCAAGGACAGAGGCTTTCATTGAACAAGGCCACATATGGATCATTCTGGTTTTATAGGCAACGTGCATTGTACCTTTTCACCCCTTCCATCTCCACAAGAATATACAAAAAAGCCAAAATCCACAAAACAGCAATGTCTTTATTGCCCAACCAAAAATGCAGAAAATGCATCATGCAAGCTTTTGAAGCTTCACTGGCATCCTCACCAGGCAAAGATGTTTAGTCATATAGGAGAAAAAAAGTGAAGATGTTAGAGTCACAAGCCTACATGCACAACTTCAGAAAGGTTCCAGTGAAGAGGAAAAATGGGAGATGCCTCAAGAAACCAGGATGGATGACTAAAGAACTTTTAGCTGAGCTAAGTTTTAAATGGAAAATGTATAAGAAATGGAAACATGGGGAGCTCACCAAAGGGGAATTCAAACAAATAGCTAGCATGTGTAGGGGGAAAGTTAGAAAAGCTAAAGTGCAGAATGAACTCAAGTTTGTTAGAAAGGTTAATAGCAATAGAAAGGCCTTTTTTGGTTATGTCCATAGCAGAAGGAAGAAGGAAATAGAAGGGCCATTGTGTGGATAAGATGGCAATAAGCTAAAAGGAGAGAGAAAAGGCAGAACTACTCAACACATTCTTTGCCTCGGTCTTCTCACAGAAGGAAAGGGATGCTCAGCCTGAGGAAAATGGAGCAGATGACAGAGTAGAGGAAATGCATCATAGAATAGATAAAGAGGTAGTACAGGAATACCTGGTTAATCTAAATGAATGCATGTCTCCAGGGCCAGATGAACTAAGAGTATTAAAGAACTGGCAAATGTTAAGTCAGAGCTGCTGTAAATAGTCTTGGAGAATCCCTGGAGAACAAGTCCCAGCAGACTGAAGGAGGGCAAATGTTGTCCCCATTTTCAAAAAGGGGGGAAAAGAGGACCCAAATTATTACTGGCCAGTTAGCCTGCATCAATAGAAGGAAAATTCTCAAGCAGATAATTAAACAGACATTGTAAGCAATGTCACAATCACAAAAACAATTCTCATTCTCAAAAACAAGTCATGCCAGACTAATCTGATCTATTTTTTAAAAAATAAATAAATCTCCAGCTTTGTAGATGGAAAGGAATGCTGTGGATATAGTATATCTTGATTTCAGTAAGGCCTGCAACAAGGTTCCACACAATATTCTTTCAACAAGCTAGTAAAATGTGGGCTGGACAACACTATTTAGGTGGATTTATAATGGTTGACAAACCGAACCCCAAACGTGCTCACCAATGGCTGCTCTTCATCCTGGAGAGACGAGACGAGACTAGTGGGGCGCAACAAGGTCTTGTCCTGGGCCCAGTGCTATTCAACATCTTTATCAATGACTTGGATGATGTAATAGAGGGTATACGCATCAAATTTACAGATGACACCAAATTAGGAGGGGTAGTTTCTTGGGTCAAGAGTGAGGGTCAGTTGGGGAAGGCTGGTTGGTTTGTTTGAAGCCTAGTGGAAGTGTGATTGTGTGACCAGTGTCTATTGTTCTATTGTCATCCTCTGGCCTACAAGAGAGTGACCAGGCAGCTCCATCAGGGCTAGCCTGAGTAAAGAGACTCCTCCCTACATAACTATCATCCTCCGACCTACGAGGGAGTGACCAGGCAGGCTCAGATCCATCAGGGCTAGCTGAGGAAAGAGACTCCTCCCTCCATAACTGTCATCTTCCGGCCTGAGAGGGAGTGACCAGGCAGGCTCAGCTCCATCAGGGCTAGCCTGAGGAAAGAGACTCCTCCCTCCATAACTGTCATCCTCCGGCCTACGAGGGAGTGACCAGGCAGGCCCAGCTCCATCAAGGCTAGCCAGAGGAAAGAGACTCCTCCCTACATAACTTTCAGACCAAGACCTACGAGGGAGTGACCAGGCAGGCCCAGATCCATCAGGGCTAGTTGAGGAAAGAGACTCCTCCCTCCATAACTGTCATCCTCTGGCCTGAGAGGGAGTGACCAGGCAGGCTCAGCTCCATCTGGGCTAGCCTGAGGAAAGAGACTCCTCCCTCAATAACTGTTATCCTCTGGCCTAATAAATCTTTGTTTTCTTTTGGTATTAAAATTATGTTAGCTTGACTCCATGTTTGGGGGATATTTCCCATAATAATCTGATTCATAGTTTTTATTAGTGGGGATTCCAATTGTTCTTCAAAAAATTTGTAATATTCGTTAGAGAACCCACCTGGGCCCGGAGATTTACCCAGTTTACTCTTCTTAATTACTCGTGAGAGTTCTTCCCTAGAGATTGGCTCATTCAAATACTCTCTCTGTTCCAATATTAATTTTTGGAGTTCTTGTTTATCTAAATATTCCTCAATTTTATTTTATTTTTATAACAAATTTCTCTAAATAATTCTGTAAAGTGTCTCCAAAAAGTTTTTTTTATTCCTTCCTTGCTAGTTATAATCTTTCCTCCTTCTCTTATTTTTATGATTGTTCTTTTT
>NW_024810580.1:18-2901 GCF_019175285.1 Sceloporus undulatus | reverse complement strand
CTGAGGGGCAGAGCTGAGGTTGTATAAAGCTCTACCAATCCTCATCCTCCAGCCTTTTAGAGTGCCAATGCACCCACCATCACTTTGGAGCGGGGTAGGAATTTTCTCCCCTTTCCACGGTTTTTCTTTTTACCTTGACTACACTGTTCTTTGGGCACTTGGAACCCGCCCCCCTGGGTAGTATCTTAAATAGGTAGTCACTTGGGAGGTTGAGGGGAGAAAAGTGGAGTTCGAAGACCACCTATGTCACCCTTTTGGTGAAGGACATGCCTCTGGAACTGCCCCCATTGGTCAGGTGGCCAGGGGTTGATGAAGGATCTTGCTCTCTACAGAAGTTGTGCAGCTTTGTGGTTGCATCCTCAGGTAGGTCTTCCAGCAGTTGGTCAGCTGAGGATTGGAGAAAACAAGTTTTTGGATTCTCCTTGGGGCTTAAATGTTTTGCCTAAGGGAAGCTGTGGAGAAGGTCTAGGATAGACCAAATGCATCAGATGGTCCCACATTAGGTTCCTCCCCTCCTTTTGATGCATTCCACCCCAAGAAACAGTTTTAAATAGGTAGTTTAAATAAAGTTGCCCATATTTTATCCCAGATTCTCTGTGTGGTCTCATTATTTCATGGGATGTTCATTAAAAGTAACTACAGTAGAATCAAAATTAAATTTGAAAACTTTGCCCCAGTTAAGATTGAGTAAAGAAACTTAATAGCTCCCATTCTAATAAAATCTTCCACTTTTCATCAAGCTCTTTCTTATAACCCAGAAACAGTCATGGGACCTTGGATTTATTTATTTTTTAAAAAATTAAATCGGTTCACAACACACACACATCTACACCAGTCTTTATTCACATGCTTTCAGTTTTGCCAGTAAATAGTAGTGGAGTTCCTTGTTCACAAATTTCTGCAATCTTGATTTTAGTGAGGTTGCACATGCATTCTCTATCTCTTTTTCCCCTTTCTTTTTCTTTTACACACACACACACACACACACACACACAGAGGCATCAATGTGCAACTATAATAATGAATTCAAACCATTGTGTATGCAATTGCATATTGTTCTATGTGCTTTTTGTACAGCCACCAAATAAAGCCTAAGGCCAAAACATGCCCAGTTTTTTCGGTAATAAATAATATATTCTAAATAAATAACATAAATAACAGCTTGGGTCCAGGCTGTTTGAAGGACTTTACCTCACTATGACTATTGCCACATTGCACAATTAATGCAGTAAAGAATTAATGCAGGTGACAACATTTTTACTGTCATGGCATCATCTTACGGATTGGTAGTTTGAGTGAAAGTCTGTCACAAACTGCAAATATCTCACAAAAGTGAAAATCCCAGAATTCAATACCATTGAGCCATGGCAGTTAAAACAATGTCAAACTGCATTAATTCTGCAGTGTAGATAAAGCCCCAGGGAGCCATTAGTGTGCTAAATACTTTGGGAAAGACCATTCACTTTGTCCCACCAGCTTCTCAAGCTTATTTGATGGGGAAAGAGAGAGGGCCTTCCCTGTGGCTGCTCCCAGATTTTGGAACTACCTCCCTCAGTAGGCTAGGATGGCTTTTTCCTTGCTTTCCTTCAGCCAGCAAATGCAAACTTTCCTATTCTGTCATACTTTTGGGAAATGGGAGCGATGGGCCTTTAATGGTGGGCTTTAATGGATTGTACTTTTAATTTTAAATGCTTTAAAATCTATAAATTGTTTAAATGTGTGTGTGTGCCTGTGTGTTTTAATAATTTCTAAGCCACCTTGAGACATATTCTTATGTTAATAAATAGCCATATCTGTTGACATCCATGAATCCTGGTGTTTTACACTGAAGTCTCATGCAAACTGCAAATGTGAGGAAAGATATTTACCTTATGGTCTACCTTGCCCTTCCTTCCTACACAGATGAAAAAGGCAATGAAGGGAAGCTAGCAACAAAGACAACCTGCAGCCTGGGGTGATGAGCTGGAAAGGTCCCTCCAGCTACAGCTCATACAGGAATGAACTAAAAGGTAGAAACATCAGACTGGGGGGAGTGGAAGCATGTGTGAGGAAGTACAGTATAGATTACGTATGACATGGAGGGAAGGAGAAAAGATTTAAATCAAGGGTGGGAAGTTTTGGCCCTTTGGATATTTTGGCCTACAGCTCCCATTATTCCTCCTCAGTGTGGCCACTGGTCTCCTATGGAAGGAAAATGTCTATGCATTCCATATGGGAATACACCCTCCTTTCATTCCCCTGACAGAGCTGAGAGCAGCTCTTTCTCTATGGTCCTATTTGCCTCCTTACAGATCAAAGAATAACCAGACAGCCTGACACCAATGGCTTGGTATCTGGAATCATCTGGGAGGCTTATATTCAGATCTCCTGAGACATCTGATTCCTTCAAGAGGAGCTGCTTTGCCTTGCCTTGCCTAATGGTACAGCCAGACATGGACAGATTCATTTAACAATGTTTGTGGTCCTACGAAATCATAGCAAGGTGATATATCACAAAACAATGGCACTGCTGTCAAGACAGTACTGTTGCTAGATGGATTTTGCTGTGGCCAGCTCTAGCAGTATGGTCCATAAATATAAGGATACATCACAGATGCTAGCAATTGCACTAGCCCTTGGAAAGGCTTCATTCTCCATGGTTCCCTATGTCCTGACACATCAGTGTAATGGGGAATGTGGATGACAATTTCCATGGCCACACACTGAAGAGAAGAGATGGAAATGGAAGGGGTACTTTGATGGAAGAAAACTAGCAGATCAAAAATATCTATCTATCTATCTATCTATCTATCTATCTATCTATCTATCTATCTATCATCTATCTATCTATCTATCTATCTATCTATCTATCTATCTATCTATCTATCTATCTATCTATCTATC
>NW_024810579.1:0-2901 GCF_019175285.1 Sceloporus undulatus | reverse complement strand
GAAACTTCTATTTCTTCCATCTCTTCCTTCTTCACCCAGAGGAAGGGGAGGTCCCCCACATTCCGGATGTTAAGGGACTTCCCTGCTGCTGCCACCACCTCCTCTTCTTCTTGCAGCTCAGAACATTTAGTCCAGATGCTCACAATCATCTTGAGGGTGGCGCTACGCTCCTCCAGTTCCTCCCCGTCACTCTGCAGCAGCAGGTTGCCAAGCTCCTTGCTGATAGATTGGATCTTGTCCTGTCGCTCCTCTGACTCTGCTGTTGCTTGGGGCTCCGGGGTGCCTTTGGGGTGCCCAGGATACTCCAGCAAGTTCTCCCCCAAGATGGACAAGTGTTGGTATTTCTTCTGCCAACGCTTGGCCACCATGGCTTCCTCCACAACCTGTCGCTTAGCCAGGAGCACAGACAAAATGTGCCGGCAGGGCAACTGGTAACGGCAGTAGAAGTAGCAGCTGCAGCTCCTACCTCCTTTGCTGACCTGGTGCGTGTCCTCCAGCAGTTGAACCGCAGTCTTGTGCCTGGTGGAATGCATGAGCTGGGTGGACTTCTGTACCACATCCCACTCATTCAGACACAGCTGATAAGCGAGGTCAGTGCAAGTCTCCTGCACAGCGGCCAGCATGGTGGCCACAGGCTTGGCTGGACTATGCCTTGTGGACTGCTTGGGAATCTCTGTGGCCACTTTGACCGGCAGGTGCTGAGATGCAGTGCTGGAGCTGTGCTTCACAGAGGCCCGGGTCTGGATTTTCAGCTCCTCTATGAGGCTGCTGGGGCTGTCCTCCTCCAGGTTGGAGAAACCCTGGTTCAGGTTCTCTAGGCCTTTGGTGTTGAAGCAGTCGGCGTACTCCATAAAGCGAAGGATGCTTGTCTCCAGGGACAGTTGTGTGGTAAAGAGGTTTGACAGTTTCTGAGTTATAAGATCCAAGCTGTCTATGTACGTGCTGCAGGAGTGGAGACCCTTCTTGGCATGCATGTACCACAGCATCTCGCAGGAGAACCAGTGGGTATGAAGGTACTCGTACAACTCTGGGTCTACCAGGCGCTTCACGAGCCGAGACAGGGTGTCCAGGTTTGTGTTGGAGGTGGAGAAGACAGCCTCCCTCAAAGCCACTTTCAAGTTGTTTCTAAAAGAGAAAGAGGTGCGGGATTCCTTCAGCTTCTTTTCCAGGAGCCGCACAGTGTGGTAGACGGAGAGGAGCACCTGCGCTGAGGGGAAGAGCTCCTGCAAGACACCATGGTGGAGGAAAGACATGTCCACAAAGACCACCTTGATCTTCTGCGCCTCTGGGTTAAATTCCCTGAAGGAGGAAAGCATTTTGTGCACGTGCTCCTCCGTGTCTTCCTTCAGAATGGCAAAGTGTACCAGCTTCCCCACCCGGTCCTTGCTCTCCACCAGGAAAGCATACAGTATGTGGCCCCTCTCGCTCAGCACCTGATGCAGCAAGAGGCTCTCGGGGAACTTGACAAACAAGCTCTTCATTTTGCTGGTCTGGAAGTTCAGCAGCTTCAGGTCCTGGTCGTTGCTCATGGTGATGGAGGCCAAAGAGCCTGCGTCCACTCGCAGGAAGTTTTTCATCACTTCAGCAACTCGGGTCAGAGTAGAGTTAGAGCTGCCATTTTTCTCTGTCTGAGGGACTTCCAGCTGCTTGAGAGGGGAAGCAGGCAGAAGTTCCTCAGAATCCACTTCAAGGGTCATGCTCTCATCGCTCTCCACTTTGACCTTCATGCCCAGGTCAGCCTCCATATTACAGGCTTCCACCCCTGCGGGCTCCTCTCTGCGCAGCTTGGGCGGAGGGCTGCCACAGGCTTTAAAGGCAGCCATCCTGGCTGCCAGTCTGGCCAGAGGGGAAGGTTTAGAGTCAGAGAGTGCCTTGGCCTCCAGATGGATGTGGTTGCAGTTCAATTCGGTGATCACCAGCTGGTCTAGCTCCTCGCTGTACTGCAGGACTAAGTATGCCGGGCACAAACGGGGCTCTGGATGCTGCTTCTTATCGTTGTTGGGTTCTCTCAGTCGGACACAGCCGAACTTCACCTGCATGAACCTGTCAGATCAGAGAGAAAAAGACAGGCTGTAAGGGTGGCATCCAGCCCAGTGCAAGTGGGGCAATGCTGAAGGACACTGCAGCTGCATCGAGGGCCAAGAGTCTCTAGGGAACTTTGTAGGCTAGATGGGATTTGGAGGTCTCAGGGTTAGAGGGTATGCTCATCTGGTCCTGGAGACTTAGGTGCGTTACAGACCGCCCCTTTGGGGCGGCCTGTAGGCGCACCTTTCCCCGCCGGATCGGGGCCTCAGCGGCCAGAGCGGCAGCCGCTGAAGCCCCCATCCGCCGCTTTCCGGGCTGCGGGGAAGCGGCAAAAGGCCCCTTCCCCGCAGCCTGGAAAGGGGTGTCGGGGAGAAGGAGAAAGGGGCCGTTTCGCCCCTTTCTCCTTTGGTCTGCTGGGCACAGCCGTCTGAAGGCTGCGCCCAGTGGACCAAACCAGGAAGGAGCTCCGAAACGGAGCTCCCTCCGGGGTCGTGGAAAGGGCGCTGTGACCCCAATACGTCACAACCGCGCCGCCTCGTTTGGAGGCGGTGCGGTCATCACTTCCGCACTGCCCTGTCTTAACCCTAGTACGCGCTCTGCGCGTACTTTTTAGCCCGTCTGTAACGGGCCTTAAATTCATTTAGATTAACAAGGTATTCCTCTACTATCTCTTTACTTATTCTGTCCTCTGCTCCATTATCCTCAGGTTGAGCCCCTTTTCCTTTTCTGAGAAGACCGAGGCAAAGAAGGTCTTGAGTAACTCTGCCTTTTCTCTGTCTTCTCTTAGCATTTTGCCATCTTCTCCATGCAGTGGCCCTACTGTTTCCTCCTTCTTACTTTTGCTGCGGACATATCCAAAAAATCTCTTTTTATTCT
>NW_024810578.1:0-2901 GCF_019175285.1 Sceloporus undulatus | reverse complement strand
GACGAACTGGGGTCTGTCAAATATTCCCATTAGCCATCCTGCACTTTACATAAGGTATTTTTGAAAGCAGAAGATAGTAGCAATGCTTTTGCAGGGTCAGTCCCTTGATATCATATAGGCAAAGCATGCTGCTAAGGATGAAGAATTAGTTCTATCCTTCCAGGTTACGTCGGATTCAAAGCACCAGCTGAATCAGAAAGACTACACTCATTTCATCTCATTTGCATGAGATGTCTATCTATGGAATCTTTATGCCACAGTCATTCAGTTGGGGGTTCGCTTCTGTTTATACACAGACCCTTCTTTACACAAAGTCACTGTGTCGCTTTTGAGTTTTACAGAAAAACTCAACATGGATCCAGCTGAAATCAGATTAGCTCCACTATTAAGAAGGATGGTATACTCCCCATCTTTGGAGGTCTTTAAACAGAGATTGGATGGATATATTTCTGGGGTGCTTTAGCTCTGTGTTCCTGGATGCAGCGGTTGTGCAAGATGATCCTGATGATCCCTTCCAGCTCTAAGATTCTATTATTCTAATTCTGTGGTAGTGCTCATGACAAGACATCTGACTTTTCTTCCACAGTTGCAAAGTCTTACCCAAATGAAAGCATATTCTGGTCTAATCTGGACTGCTGAAATAATACAATATGATGCATCTTTAACAGCCATGGCTCCATGCTATGCAATCCTGGGATTTGTACAAGAAATGTTTATCGATTAGCCCTTAGACCATTTCAAAATAACAGAAAATAGCACTAAAACAACTCAAACACACTATAAAATCCTATAGAAATTCTATAGCAATTAGAAAAGAGGTAAAATGTAATAACACAGAATCTGAAATGTATATAGAGTACCGTATGGATGTCATATAAATGTACAATATAAGTAGATTAGAAGTAGAGTACCTAAAAATGAGACATAGGCGCGTTACAGACCGCCCAAAAGCGGGTGGTCTGGCGCCAGCTCCATTAGCTGCACTGAGATGCCCCAGCGGCCAAACCGTGAGGCTTCCTGGTGCAACTAAAAAGGAGCGCTGAAATCGCGCTCCTTTTTGGTCCCCGGAAGTGGCGCCGTGAAGCGTGAGGCGCGCACTCGTGGCATCATTTCTGCCGCGCCACGTCTGGACGCTGTGCATTCAAGACGTAAATATGGCAGGGCCCATGTGGACGGGCGCTGCCATTTAGTACGCGCTCCATGCGTCCTAGAGAGAGTGACTGTTAGGAAGGTGAGAACCTTCCTAACCCTAGTATGCCCCTTCCTAATCCTAGGACACGCAGAGCGCGTACTAAATGGCAGCGCGTACAAAATGGTGGTGTGTAACCCGCCATAGTTATAGAACTGATCATAAAAATCTATACCACAGGTTCAAGATACAAAAATGGGTAAAAAGAATAAAAACGAACGTATTACAGCATTAAGATGATAATACATAAAGTAATAAAACTGAACATGAAACCTCACCCTTCAGAATTCTTCATCACCTCTGCAATCTACTCCAATTGACCCCACATATCTAACTCTCGACTGGATAGCTTTACATAAAAACCGAGCTGTGATCATAGATATTTTTGAATCTAGGCCACTCATGAAGTAAGAGATTCTGACATGGGTATCCCAAAACATTGCTCTTTTGATATAGAGGCCAAGATACTGATCTCTTTCCTGTTGGTACAGATTACACTTGAATAAAATATGAGCTAAATCCTCAATTTCTCGGTCTCCACACAGGCCCTGAGCCTAAGGGGCCCCCGTCCTGCCTGCCCTCACAAACGCCTCTCAGGTTTCCCTCCTTGGCCCACCCACCCGGCCTCCCTTTCCCAACAAGGAAGACAGGACTCATGGCTATGTTTGTGGGGCATGAGACTGCAGACAGGGGGCGGGTTTTTCCAGCTCCTCCATTCCCATTGGCTACTGCTAGGTAGGCTCTGGAGAGGAGGAGCTCTTGTACTCAAACCTGGGTCCGCGCGCGCTCAGCACTTGCACGTCTGAAACAGAAGGTTAGGAGAGCAGGCTGGCTGCTAGGGAGAGAGAGAGAGATCTGACGACGACAACGGCCAGTACAGGTAGGCCTCCTTGTGCCTCACTGGGGCCAGCTGCTGCTGATTCACGTTGGGTTTGGGTACCATGGTGGGCAGCAGGAAGTCCAGCAGGCCTGGTAGGTAGGCCTCTGGGGGGCTGGGAGGAAGGAGGGAGTAGGCCACTACTGCCATTGCTTCTGGGCAGCCTTGGCCTTTCGTTGAGGCTGAGAGTGTGTGACTTGGCTCAGCTGCCTGGTGGCCTGGAATGCTTGCTGGGTTTGGGTTGCCTGCTTTTGCAGGAGGATTTTCTTTTGGGGCTGGAAACCTGTGATTTGGTCAGGAGTGGCCACAGTCCTCCAAAAAGGTGTGCTGGGTCAAAGCAATTTGGAAGTCGCCAGTGAGGTTTTTTCTTTCTTTCTTTCTTTCTTTCTTTCTTTGCTCTCTTCCAGAGGCTTGGATTTCCATAACATGGAGCCATGGCAGTTCAGGATTCAGGTCTCCAGGGCCAGATGAATTAGCCTGACATGACTTGCTTCTCATAAACCCATGCTGACTTTTGCTTATAACGGCATTGCTTTCTAAATGTTCACAGACCCTCTGCTCTAGAATCTTTCCTGGTATTGATGTCAGACTAACTGGATGATAACTGTTGGGATCCTGGGTTATTTCCTCCTTTTTGAAGATGGGGACAACGTTTGCCCTCCGCCAGTCTTCTGGCACTTCTCCTGTTCTCCAAGAGTTCTCAAAGATTATTGCCAATGGCTCTGAGATTACATTTGTCAGCTCTTTTAATACCCTTGGATGTAGTCCATCTGCTTCCAGAGACTTAAATTCATTTAGATTAACCAGGTGTTCCTGTACTTCCTCTTTACTTATT
>NW_024810577.1:0-2901 GCF_019175285.1 Sceloporus undulatus | reverse complement strand
AAAGAAAGAAAGAAAGAAAGAAAGAAAGAAACACTGGGTGACCTTAGGTAACTCAATCTCCTCTGAACAAATCTTGCCAAAAAAAGCCCCATGATAGATTTGCCATAGGGCCATTATAAGTTGGAAAGGACCTGAAGGCACACATGAATAACAACAGCTGTATGAGATGGGATTGTGTTGGCTGTGCAGGTGCTCAGAGGGACTAGTTTATTTCCTGAGAGCTATGTCTGCTCACATAACATAGGTAGGGAACATATTGGTACAGAAAGCTGTGTTTGTAACTTGACGGCTGGCCCCACTACGGGGAGCAAAGTCCATCCACTTGGAGCAGCAGGCAATACTCATCCCCAAGAGTGCAAGGCATGTTTTTCAGAGGGGAACAGCAAATACATTAGGCATGAGCCCTGTGCTTTGGGGGTGAGCCTTGCCTGTTGCTCCTAAGGAAAGCTGTGCCACCTGTAAAATGTAGAAGGGTCCTTCCACCTCAAACCTGTTGCCCATCGTGTTTGTTTGATGTTTCCCCTCTGTTTTCTGTTCTGTAACATTTTTGGATGAATGAATTACGTTACTGAGGCCAGGAAGGCCAGCAAGTTGGGTTCTAAAAGTATACAAAATTGGGGTTCGAGTTGAGTAAATGTATCATTTATTGCTGCATTGAGTCCAGGTTGAGTCATTGAAGTGACTTGAATTTCACTTGAGTTCGAATTAATTGAATAGAGTCTGTATCATTGATCATCAAAGAAGTCCTTCTGACCTTTTTTAAAGGGTTCTGTGTACCACCCATAAAATGATTACAGTGACACTTTGAGGAGGAAGGCAGAAGGATTTAAATAAATAAATAAATAAATAAATAAATGTGAGACAGCTGGATCAAAGGTCAAGTATCTCCACATCTTAGGATTTCTAAATAATATCTTCAGAGCCCCTTGCAGGATGGGTGTGATAGGATGCTTTCAAAATACAGTTCTCAAAATACAGATCCATTCTTGGGCCCCCTGCATAAGGCAAATTCTGCAAATGATTAAGGCTCATTTATTTGAATGGGATGTGCTGCTGCGGTGCACAGTGCACGCCATAAGCACGCACACCATTCAGTATATTAGGGCTTGCTATCTGCATGACCTTAAATCCACATATGGCAAGCTTTCCTTTCCTTCTACTATGTTATTGAATGCCTCTCAAACAATCCTGTCAGTTGAAGAAGCACAGCTCCCCCCAAACCCTGCTTTTCTGCTGGATGTTTTCCCAGCCCTGTTCAACCTTATGCAATATGAAGGTCGATCAATTGCTATTTGCAGTTTGTACCAAACAGTTGATTGTGAGTATAGTCCCTTCATTTGTTCATTGTTCATTTGTTCATGGACTGTCCTTTAAACAGATGACTGCACCTGTTTGAGGCAAACATGAATCATTTACAAGTGTACAATCTCTCATAGCCAGAATCCAAATTGCAACATGCAGTTATAATAATATATTTGAGTACTAACTTTTGCATTTTCATGCTCTTATTTAATTTATATCCCATCTTTTTCCCAAGGTAGCTCACAATAGTAATTAATATAAAATACAGTGGAAACTATATATGTTTTTGTGTCCTTTGCCTTACCATTATTTATACCAGGTTGTTGTTTTGCAAAGGGATCTTGTAACACCTTTGAGACTAAGTGAAAGATGTTGTTGCATAAGATGTCTAGACTTAGTCTATTTCATGAGATGAATAGAGTTAACTAGTGCCTAAGATCAGACCATTAAGATCAGACCCTTATAAGAGGATTCTATAACTATCCATAGAAATGTAAAACTTGTGGGGATGGTGATGAGGTGACAAATTCAGTTTTAATTACAGTTGTTGAGGGACAAAGGCAAAAGGGAAAATGTTGCCTGAGGCTAATTTGGGTGGATGACCATATGAATGATGGAGGGAATTTTGGACTGTGGTGTGTGCAGCCTGGGAGCCAAAAAAGGAGATATGATAAACTGGCTGAGTGCACTTTCATGATGCTGTAGTGTTAACCAATGTTATAATATATGTAGTGGTAACTATGGTCCTTATCACACGTGAGAGTGGAACTCCAGTCCAGAGCCAATCCAAAATGAAGGGGAAGCAGAGTCAATTCGAATCCAAGGCAATTCACATGATGAATTATCACACGTGAAGAACAAAATTGTGGTGATTCCTGAGTCAAAGCGGAGCGAGTGCACATTAAATTATCACACTGGTACATACCATGCGGATTCAATGATTTGAATTGGGACGCTTGCGCATGCTCAGTGGGGCTCTGAATGCATCGTGAACATTTGAATTTCAGGGTGAAGAAGGGGGCCACTTCCTGTTTCCAGTTTCACATGAATGCTAGTCTCATGTTAATGATAGGGAATGTCACCTCTGCTTCATCCGAATGTGTCACCTATCACTAAATGCCCTCTGCTTCATCCGAATGTGTCATCTATCACTAAATGCCCTCTCCTTCATCCAAATGTATCACTGGCAAAATTATTATTATTATTATTATTTTGCAGTGAAAGAATTTTTAATAGTAGTAGTAATAATAATAATAATAATAATAATAATAATTCCTTAATAATAATAATATTAATAAAAATATTTCACTGCAAAATAATCAGTGTAGAAGCTGCAGGTTTACTTGGAAGTAAATCCTTTGGATCTGAAGGAGCCCCATTTTGAAGGAATGCAGAAATTATCTGGTTTCCCTTATTCTCCATGCTCTCTAAAGTACCACCTCCCTGAATCCAGTCCAGTCTCCTTCCCTTTGTAACAGTTGCCTTCTCTTAGGTTGCATCAGCACTGGGGAAATAATCCAGTTTGACTCCACTTTAACTGTCCTGGCTCAGTGCTATGGAATTCTGGGAGTTGAAGTTTGTTGTGGGGTCCTTGGCTTG
>NW_024810576.1:0-2902 GCF_019175285.1 Sceloporus undulatus | reverse complement strand
ACACGATGTTACTTGTTAAGCTTTTGGTTAACTTATGTTATTTTTTTCTGGGAAAAAAAACACGTTAGGATTGAAAGGAAAATGGTAGAAAAAGTGAACAATCCTGTCAAAATGATGTTTAAAAGGAAAACTTAAATGTCTAAAAAGTTGTTTGATATACTAATAAACGAGCATCAGTTTTATACATTGCATTACTATTTAAATCTGTTTTTGTTACACTCCATTTTCCCCAAAGCAACTAAATATAAGGCGCTCCCTGATAAACTCCATGAATACAAAAAGATTGCACACCAAAAAAAAAGTTATCTCATATCCTACATACCATATAAGGATTTGTTAGCAAATTAAAAAGTGTTTATGCCTTTCTACTGGAACAGGAAGTAACTACATACAAATAACTAGTCATTTCATCTTCCAAGTAATATAGTAAGTTAAATTACAATTATGACTTAATAAAAGGCCCCATACAGACAGGCCAAAATAAACTGCTTCAGGTCACTTTGGAGGTATGTTGTTTAAATGATGCATGCGTCTTAAGAGTCCAGAAGCTGCACCAAAGCCATGATCCAGTCCTAAGGACTGGAATACAGCTTTGGCACAGGTTCTGGCCTCCTAAAATGTGTGTGTCATTTTAACAGCATACCTCCAAAGTGACCTGAAGCAGTTTTATTTTGGCAGTCTGTATGGGGCCAAAAGATAACTTTACTCCTTTGGAATTGTAACTGTGATTTTTAGTCATTTTAGTAGTTATGTAATTGTGGCCATACGAAAGATAGAATAAGAATATGATGATTCTTTTGGAAAGGTGGGATATAAATAAAATCTATTATTATTATTATTATTATTATTATTATTATTATTATTATTATTAACCTTTATTTATGAAGTGCTGTAAATTTACACAGCGCTGTACATGCAATCCTTTTAGTTAGACGGTTCCCTGCCCTCCGGCTTACAATCTAAAAAGACATGACACAGAAGGAGAAGGGAGTGGTGGAGGGAAAGGGTAAGAGGTCCAGCAGTTCCTCTCTACCTCTAAGCCCTGGACCAAGGCAGATGGACTGGAGAGAGGGCTTGGCTTCATAATGGATGGTTTATTATTATTATTATTATTATTATTATTATTATTATTATTATTATTCAAGTCCTCCTGGCTCATACTGTGTCTCATGCTCTGTTGTTGATGTTGAGGTCATGACAACAGGAACAATAACAGCAACATTTATTTCTTACCTACTTCTCCCTATGGAAGACAATGTGGGTGGGAGGAAAGTATTTTGTACCACAGGTCAGCAGACAACAGCACTCAGATTTTTGTTGTTGTTGTTGTTTGCCTTTCTTGCCTTTCTACAAAAGTAGTAAAATTATACCTTTTTTAGTTTCTTTCACGAAATGGGGGAAACAGGTAGATTTTGTTGTAACTAATTCTTGCAGCCTTGTATTTAATTATTTCCAAGGTCTCCTTCCTACATCTTACTGCAGCAAGTGTAAGTGGGAGGGAAGGTTTACCAAGGTAGAGCTAACAGAGGTAGCTTGCCCAGTTCACCTCAAACCTGGGAACAATAAATAAATATATAAATATTGCTCTTGTAGCATAATGCAGCATAATGATGGAAATAGATATAGCAAGTAGTATGCTTGCATCATGGTCATCCTCATGGCTTTCCATAGCTTATTTATCAAGAAACAAAAAACAAAGCTTACCTCCCAATTACTTAGGACAAAATACTTTCCAGTTACATTTTCCTCCTGATCATAACCTTATGATCTTGATTATGACTTTATGATCGTGATTCCCTAGTTTATGCAGCTTTTTGTTAAGTGCCATCAAGTTGACTGAATTTGCTCATGCAGCTACTGTTATTTAAACTGCCTTCCTATAATCAGTAGTGATGCATTTAATGCTTAGCATTAACTAGACTTTTTTTTTAAAAAAACGTCAACAGTATTTTCTAACATAAAGAACCAAGATGAAAGTGGTACAAATAAGGGAAGATAATAGACTCAAAGCAATATTTCTGCAATGAAATACTGCTCCATTTACTAAAGAATTAAATCTAATGTTAAGCTGCTGCATGACTTTCAGAATGCTTAAAAGAGTTTTTTTAAAAAGTGTGTCAATTTTTTAGTCTCATTGTTCAGAGGGTCATGAAATGCCAAGTGAGGTAAAAGGCTTTTCTTTGTTCAAGAAAGAAAGACCCATTTTCTCTGTCAGGTTAGCTTAAGGATTGCAATGAATGTCCAACCTGGATAATTAAAATGTTGGTTTCTATTAATTTTCCATCCATGGTGGGAAAATACTGAAGAAGGTGTTAGTATTTCCAAATACAGGAATTTCTCACTTATCTGATGAGTCAGGGACTGCAGCACTGTCAGAAACTGGAAATGGTCCAAAACCAGAAGCCAGGTAGAGAACATGAAGGAATTGCAGTGGCTTGCTTGGAAACACCCAGATGCCTGCACATGCCCCTGCACATACTACCTGCAAAGTCTCTCGGTAGGCAAGAAGAACTGAAAAAAGACTCCTTGTTGGATTAATGGAAATTGTCCAGTTTGGAAGTGTTGAAATAGCAAGTTGCCAGATAGCAGGGCATCGAAAGGTGGGGGCTTCAAGTAAACACTTTCACAATCTGAGAGACTGATTACAGTGCCAACAGAAGGACAGGTTGCTTACCTGTAACAGTATTTCTTCGAGTGGTCATCTGCGAATACATACAAATGGGTTTCACTGCACCTGCGCAGTGCTGCTCGGAACCTACTGGAATCACTGGGCAGAGTTAACTCTGCAACATATTGAAACTTTTTGGCGGTAACTCCGCCCACCCGTTATAAGGCCCCTGCCTTCCCGCTCTTTTCCCCAGTTCCGCAATTTTTCCGCCAAGCAGGCGATGGAAAGAGAGCC
>NW_024810575.1:0-2902 GCF_019175285.1 Sceloporus undulatus | reverse complement strand
CTAGTTTGATCAGTAAGATCACATTGTAAATGGTTTCTCAATTGCTGCTGTTTAAAAGCCTAATAGCTCCAGAATTAAATTACAGTGGGCCTTTGGTATCTGCTGGGGTTTGATTCCAGGATCCTGCAGGATACCAAAATCTATGGCTATTCTTTATATACAATGGCATAGTAAAATGGTGTCCCTTGCATGAAATAGCAAAATTAAGGTTTGCTTTTTTAGATTTTTTAAAAATATATATTTTCAAGCAGTGGGTGGTTGAATCCATGGATGCAAAATTCATGGATAGGGAGGACTGGCTGTATTTTTCTTCTTAGAAGGTGCGGTGTTCATTCTCTTGAAAACAAGTGAGCAATATAAGGGAAATAAGGACTTAAGAGTACTTTTCCAAGAAGGCAGAACATATCACTGTGGCTTAATAGGACCACCAGCACAGAGTTCAAATCCATGCTCAGCCACGGAAACTCACTAGGTGTACTTGGGGAAGTCACACACTCTCAGCCTCAGAGGAAGACAAAAGCAAAGGCCCTGCAGACAAATCTTGCCAATAAAACCTCATTATAGGTTCACCTTAACGTCCTTATAAATCAGAAAATAATTCAGAACCACTTCATAGCCATTGGATCACAGAGATCTACACTGGCCCCTTTCAACAAATGCTTTAAAAAGAAAATAGATACAAGAAACAAGGGGAGGTGGCTTGTTTGGTAGGAGAACAACTCCACCTGGAGTAGGGAGGTAAAAATTGCAAAGGTTTTCAATCCACTGGATGAGATTACAAGAAATTGGATATATTTTGATGATTTCTCACATTTTTTGCTGAAAATTTCATGACTAGTTTCTCTCCTCCCCAAAAAAACCTTTATGCTTTGCACAACATACCCCACCCCCACCTTAGTGCCAAGACACTGAAGTTTGGATAAAACTGGATTGCGCACAAAATTCACATGCTGCATTTTGTTAATCAAAAAACAAGAAAGATTTCAATATGCCCCTGACATTTTGCTCTTACAAAGAGGTGGAAAATCTTTCAGAGGGTAGCAATGTCACAATATGGCAAAACCGTGCATTAATACAGTTTATAATATTTCTCCCTGGGAGGCATAATTTTCCATTCTCCCTTTTTAATTAAGGTGGTTGGGGAAGGCCAGGAGGCTGCAGAAATAGCATTGGGGAGTTCATGCTTTGCAAGTGGGCCATGGCAAACATATTTCCTAGCTCTGGTTTAAATCTAATGCAAGTCTCATGATGGTGTGGGGAGTTTTAGCTCTTACCCCCAACCCCATAACCTTCTCTGAGGACTAAAATCTTCTGTCAAGCATTTTTGGTTCTCTGGAACTGTTTTTAAAGCAGGCTTCCACAGGCATGGGGAGGGAATTGTAGAAAGGAGTTTATATTTACATAAGCTGCTTCTAGGGCTGCTGCCACAGTGCAGAATTAATACAGTTTGACACTACATTAACTGTTATGGCTCCATCCTATGGAATACTGGGATTTGTAGTTTGTTGTGGCACCAGAACTCTCTGCTAGAGAAGGCTAAATATCTCACAAAACTACAAAATACAAACATAGCATTGAGCCATGACAGTTAAAGTGGTGTCAAACTGCATTGATTCTGCAGTGTAGATCCATCCCATGAGTGCAATGGCCACGGAGTAGGACTGTGCTTCCTGAAGTAAGACTGATAGAAACATGGTTACTGACTGCATGTAGTTGGAAAGGAGTGAGCTCATGTCCCATGTTCCTACTATCTCTAAAAGGTTTCAGTGAAACTGCTAAAAGATCTAATTGAATACAAGGGAGCTTGGGATATTTAGCCTGGAAAAAAGAAGATTAAGAGGTGATATGATAGCCCTGTTTAAATATTTGAAGGGATGTCATACTGAGGAGGGAGCAAGCTTGTTTTCTGCTGCTCCAGAGACTAGGACCCGGAACAATGGATGCAAGCTACAGCAAAAGAGATTCCACCTCAACATTAGGAGGAACTTCCTGACAATAAGAGCTGTTCAACAGTGGAACACACTCCCTTGGAGTGTAGTGGAGTCTCCTTCATTGGAAGTCTTTAAGTAGAGGCTGGATGGCCATCTGTCGGTGATGCTTTGATTTGGATTTCCTGCATGGCAGGGGGCTGGACTGGATGGCCCTTGCGGTCTCTTCCAACTCTATTATTCTATGAAATGAGCACACAGTCTGTGCTTGTGACTAGAGAGTATGAAGCTTCTGATCACATGTAAAGTTTATAGTTTTGTGGGCTCTTTCTCTGTAAGCTTTCAGCAACCACACTCAGTGGCTGCAGTAACCTGGCACAATAAGCCATGGTTCCTTCTAATTCTGTGTTTTGGTGGAGCACTTGGTGGTAGTCTATGTGGCCTCCAGAGAATCGTAGGGAAAAGTGACACCCAGACACATTAAAATTACCCACAAAATCTTTTGATGGTTGGACTGGAACTGTAAACAGAACAAGTAGCTCATCTCTCATGTGACTAAGGAATATGTCTTCCAAATGCAAACTAGCATTATGGTAAAGAATCAATACAGTTACCTCTAACTTTTTACTTTTTTTTTAGTAATAAAGGCATAAAAGAGCTACAAATCAAAAGAAAAGTAACAACTATTAAAATCTTTTGCTGTTTCCAGTGTCATGACTTGGGATGTACTTTATATTGTTGTTTTTTCCCATGGGGCAAATGAGTAAATTGATCCATTTTCTCCCTGCTGAAGATGCTCTCATATGAAGTCCCTGCGCTTTGTGGAAGATATCTTCATTCAGCTGCCATCCCCAATACCACCATGGTAGTGATCAATGGGAACTGTTGAGTAAGGAGGATCACCCGCAAATGAACACACAACAATCCTCACTTGGCTGCCTACTCCTATCTCTACTCTCTTAACTTGGTTGCCC
>NW_024810574.1:0-2902 GCF_019175285.1 Sceloporus undulatus | reverse complement strand
CCAACAGTCTAATAAACCGGGGAAGCGGTTATCTTATAAACTTAGGGAAAAGAAAGAAAGGAAGATGATAACGGAGATTCAAGTTGTAAAGAGGATGGTCACAGAACAAAGCAAAATAAAAAAGGCTCATCATAAATTTTATGGGAAATTGTATAACCAAGAGGAAGAAGATTTGGACAAGATGAATTCCTATTTACAAAACACTGAATTACCTAAAATAACTACAGAACAAAGAAATCTCTTGAACCAACCAATAACTGCGACCGAAGTCCTAATGCTATTAAATGCAGTAAACCAGGCAGTGCTCCTGGTCCGGAGGGTTTCCCTGCCTTGTACTATAAGACATTTCAGTTAGAACTAATCCATCCACTAAGAAACATGATGAACAGTATAAGAGAAGACACTTTCCCACCAACCTGGAAAGAGGTGGTAATTTCCTTGATACCCAAAGACGAAAGAGACCCAACACAACTAAAGAACTATAGGTCAATTTCTTTACTCAATAATAACTATAAGCTGTATGCAAGTATCTTGGCAGAGAGAATTAAAAAGTTAGTACCATTAGTGATACATAGAGATCAAAGAGGGTTCATCCCCAAAAGATATATTAAAGATAACATTAGGCATTTGGGAGATTTGATTATCACGAAATTAATATTGATAAGAAATAGGCTGCCTTTTTTGATATTGAAAAGGCTTTTGATAACGTTTCATGGAATTTGTTATTTGGTGTTATGCAAAAGTTGGAACTGGGGGCTAGGATTTTAAGTTGGGTACAAGCCATATATCAAAAACAACATGCAAGACTTAATGTGAATGGAGAGAGATCTGAAATGATAAACATCTACAAAGGTACCAGGCAGGGATGCCCTTTGTCCCTTTGCTTTTTGTGTTGATTATGGAAGCGCTGTGACAAAATGTAAGAAATAACTTGAAGATTAAGGGAATAAAGATTAAAGGAATTGAACACAAAACCCGGGAATTTGCGGATGACCTTATTGTAACTATTAGTGATCCCATTAATGATTCCAAAGAACTAATAAAAGTATTCAAGGATTTTGAATTAATTCGGGACTGAAATTAAATAAAGATAAAACAACGATACTAACTAAAAATATGACGATATCAGAAGTAAAAGAGTTAGAATCAATTACAGGTTTTAACTCAAGTAAAAGAACTAAACATCTAGGAATTTGGGTCTCAAGTAAGAACTCTGATTTATTCCCGAATAACTATGAAAGATTGTGGTCCAGTGTTAAAAAGGATTTAGAAAACTGGAAAAACTTGTATCTATCACTGTTGGGAAGAATTGCTGTGATCAAAATGCATATATTGCCAACATTTCTTTCTTTATTTCAATCCATCCCAATTATTGTAAATGAAAAGCCATTTGTAGAATGGCAAAAGGGCTTGTCTAAGTTTATCTGGAAGGGTAAGAAAGCAAGAGTGAAAGTGAAATACCTTCAGGGTTCAAGAGAGAGACTTGCCAACCCAAATCTCAAAGTATATTACGATGCAGCCTGTCTGTCGAGGTTAAAAGATTGGATTATTCCAAAAGATAAGGATTTATTAAATCTGGAAAGCGTGATTTTGAGATTTGGCTGTCACGCCTACCTATTGTATGACAAGGATAAAGTAAACCAGGACTTTAATAATCACATTGTGAGACACGCTCTACTCAGAACTTGGGGAAAATACCAAAAACTAATATGTCCTAAAATCCCCTTTTGGGCATCTGCCCATGAAGCCCTTTTTAAATATAACCCTAAGAAAGAGAGTTGGGTTATCTATGAAGATTTGATGGTGATAAATGATAATGGATATGAGATAAAGACATGGGAAAACCTTACTGAAGAAGGGTATCAAATATCGTGGTTCTTTTGTAGACAGCTAAGGGAACGATTTCTTATGGGCAAAACCAGTATGAGATTGGTAAAGTAGATTCTGAGTTAGAGCGGGAGTTAATGCTAAATAAAGATGCCTTATTGTCAAGACTGTATAGATGTATTCTTAAAATGTATATGGAAGAAGAAGTTGTCAAAGACAATATGATTAAATGGTCCCAAAACTTTGGTTTTTCTATTGATTTGGACCAATGGGAAAATATGTAGATAAAGCGACTGAAATATACCTGTAGCCAGAACCTTAGAGAAAACTATTGTAAAGTCTACTTCCGATGGTACCTAACTCCCCTTAAGATCAGCAAAATGTATACTAATTGTACCATCCTGTGTTGGAAATGTGGGAAAGAGCAAGGCTCAATCTCTTACATGCGGTGGTCTTGTCGGGAAGCATGTAAACCTTGGAAATCAATCTTTTTTGAAGTCAAGAAAATAGCTGCCATAACTCTGAAGTTCTCACCTGAAGTCTTTTTGTTAAATACAATTGATCTTGATTTAGAGAGTAAATATGGTAAAATGTTATTTTATATGTTATCAGCGGCAAGAAAGAAATGGAAGCTGAAAGAAATCCCTATTAAGGAGGACTGGATGCTCAAGTTATTAGACACGATGGAGATGGACAAGCTCTCGAGAGAAATCAGGAATGGATCCAAGGATGTATATAAAGAAGATTGGAATGACATTATGCTCTTTCTCCAAAAAGAATGGGGGGAAATGCTGTTCTGGGCATAGATTAAGTTGAAGTGGAAGTAAAGGTTTTGCTTCTCAGGGTGATAACAGCTGACAGAATGTATATGTGTATATTGGTTAACTCTAATGATATGTAATTTAGAGAGGAATCGTTATCATAATTATACATATGAAATGAAGATGACGGGGGAAATGTAATTGTAGGAACAAGCATAATTAGAACATCTATTATTATTGTTAAATAGATAATTTAAACTAGAAAACGACGGGATAAAGAGATAGTCTGACAGTAAGGAAGTAATGTTTGAGGA
>NW_024810573.1:0-2902 GCF_019175285.1 Sceloporus undulatus | reverse complement strand
GTCCCAAATGCTATTATCAGTTTTTTAGCTATTATTACAGAAAGACGCAGAGTGCAAACTCCTCAAGTACCTTTATTTTCTGGAGTGAGATGGGCTTTTCCAGCTGACTCACTGTGATGATCTCCGGTGGTCCAAGCAGCCAAACCGCAGCCCTGTAATAATAATAATAATAATAATAATAATAATCCCGTCTCTTCAGCCAAAAGGCTATCAGAGTGGATTGCAAATTGTTAATTAGACATTTAGATATTATGGCTCTTAGCCCAGAAGACCCTTAACTTCCTGAAATAACGCTGCCTCCATCTAATGAATTATAAGAGAATTTCCCTTAACCTACACTGGAACCAGTTAAGGAACCTTATTTCTACTTCTTTACTGATCTTCCCAAGCATCAACTGAGCCAAAATACGTGTAAAAGGAGCGTTGAGTAGTAGATACTCCAAGGAGATATTTACTATAAAGAAGAAAATATAACTCAAATGTAAGTCACACAAGATATTAAGAATCTTTCAGGTACAATATTTGTATGTATATTATATTCAATTCATACAAGCTATTAAAGAAATAAATAAACCTAAGCGTCCAATTCTGAGACTAACTTCCAGGATCCGCTCTTTAACTCTCTCTCTCGATCTCCAACCGACACAATTCCCTCAACTGTCTCTTGGTCTCTCAGGCCTTATATCTCTTTCTCATGGAAGCTTCCAGAAGGACCTTCATCTTGCTCTCTGATTGGTCAAGAGAGCCTTCCGTAGCAATGATGTCATTCTGCATTTGCATAAACCTCCCTTTACTGCCTGAAGAAGACCTCCATTGACTGGAGCCCAGTCATTGCACTTTCCCAAGGCAAGGCTTGCACCTATTTCCAATGTTGTTCTTGGGGTCTGCCTTCCAGTTGTTTCCAGGTCTTATGGTGACCTTATGGGAGTCTCTGAAGGGGTTTTCCTGGCAGGTTCCTTCAGAGTGGGTTTCCCATGGCCATCCTCTGAGGCTGAGAGAGTGTGACTTGCCCAAGGCTTCTGTCCTTTTGGAAGCCTTTTTGCTTTATCTTCTAAAAGGCAGCTTGCTGAAGTGTTGCTTCTTGCTCTGAAGAATGAGAGGAAACTTGTGGCATCCAAAAGGCTAACACTCTCTGGAGTTATGTCTGATAATATTTATATATAGGATTGCAATACCTGTTCGTTTATTAAAAGGTTTATAGTGCACCCCATATCAAAGACTCTCATAGATATGTCCCTTAATAGCAGTTAACCAAATTAAACAGTATGTAAAACAAAAACATGAAACAAGCTAGACAAGTAAACTGTTACATGGATTTGTAATTAGTTGATTGGCCGAACCCAAAGGATGCTCAGTAATGGCTCCTTTTCATCCTGGAGAGAAGTGACCAGTGTGGTGTCCAGTGGGGCTCTGTCCTGGGCCCAGTGTTATTCAACATATTTATCAATGACTTGGACGACAAAAATGGAGGAATACTTATCAAATTTGCAGATGGCACCTAATTAGGAGGAGTACCTAATACTCCAGAGGACAGGATCAAAATTCAAAATGACCTGAATAGACTAGAAAGCTGGGCCCAAGCTAACAAAATGAAATTCAACACAGAGAAATGTAAGGTATTGCACTTAGGGCAGAAAAATGATATGCACAGGTATAAGATGGGTGACACCTGGCTGAATGAAACTACGTGTGAAAGATATCTAGGAGTCCAAGTAGACCACAAGTTGAACATGAGTCCACAATGCGATGCGGCAGCTAACAAGGCCAATGCGATTTTTGGCTGCATCAATAGACGTATAGTATCTAGAACAAGGGAAGTAATAGTGCCACTCTATTCTGCTCTCTCAGGCTCCACCTGGAATATTATGTCCAGTTCTGGGCGCCACAATTCAAAAAGGATGTTGAGAAACTGGAGCGTGTCCAAAGGAGGGCAAGTAAAATGGTGAAAGGTCTGGAAACCATGGCCTATGAGGAAAGACTTATGGAACTAGGGATGTTTAGCCTGGAGAAGAGAAGGTTAAGAGGTGATATGATAGACTGTTTAAATACTTAGAGGGGTGTCATATTAAGGAGGGAACAAGCTTGTTTTCTTCTGCTCCAGAGACTTGAACCCGGAGGAATGGATGCAAGCTCCAGGAAAAGAGATTCCAGCTCAACATTAGGAGGAACTTCCTGACAGAAAGGGCTGGGTTTTGTTTTTGTTGTTTTTTACATTATATCTTTATTAAATTTTCCAATAATGTCTTCATCAATGCAAGTCACATAAATTCAAACTTCAATAACACACAAGACATTTGATCTTCTTTCTCTTCTTTTTCTTCACTTCCTGCTTTAGCTTATCTGTGTTGCCTATCACACTTCTTTTTGTTTCTTGCAATGAAGTTATACAATCCCCTCATTGAATTATCACATTCCCCCCCTTTTTTAATATACAAAGGGTTGTATATCCAAACGTATTCTCCTAATTTTATCTAACAATCCCTATAACTTTGATTTCCTTGAAAAATATTTCTTCTCCATCTCTCTTCACATATTTAATTTTGCTGATATTTATGCATAATGTCAGATCAGGTTTTTATCCACAGGCCATTTTTTCTCCCAATACGTCACTATCTGCATCCAATCCTTTTCTCTTTTGTCTCTCTTCTTATCCTCCAGAGAACATGAAAGTCTATCCAACTCTCTAATCTCATTAAGTCTTAACAGCCACTCATCTATCTGTAACTTCTCCTTTGATTTCCAATATTTCACTATCAATATCCTGGCCAGTGTTATCATGTATAGTATAATTTGCCATAGCTTCTTCTCATCCTCTGCCTTCATGAAATGTGTCATATTCAGAAGGTACAATTCCGGTCTTTTCTTGTATTTCATACCATAACTTTGCTGTATTATTCTGTGT
>NW_024810572.1:0-2902 GCF_019175285.1 Sceloporus undulatus | reverse complement strand
ATACCTCCAAAGTGACTCGAAGCAGCTTTATTTTGGCCTGTCTGTAACACGCCGCAGAGTACTAAATAAATGCTGTGCTAACTAAAATCTGCCAACAAATATGGAAAATAAAGCAATAGTCTGCACATTGGAAAAAATCAATATACATTCCCATACACACAAAAAGGAGATACAAAAGACTGCAGAAACTACAGGACCATTGCACTAATCTCCCATGTAAGCAAAGGCATGCTCAAAATTCTGCTGCAAAGACTCCTACCACATATGGAGAGAGAAATCCCACAGGTACAAGCTTCAGGGAAGGAAGAAATGCTAGGGGTCACATTGCAAACATGCTATGGATAATAAAACATGCAAGAGAATTCCAAAAGAAAATCTTCATGCCCTTGACTTGCAGTCAAAGACACACAAATGGGTTCCAGAGCAGATCAAGGCTGAACTCCACCGAAAGCCAGAATGACTAAATTGCAACTGTCATACTTTGGCCATATCGGCAAAGGCATGATCCTTTAGAAAAAGACAATGGAGATTATTGCACTTTCTTTCCTCGAAACCTCAGAGTGGGCTGAAACTTTTGAAAACTTTTCAAAAACAGGTGTTATCGCATACCTCTGTGTCCAGTCCATAGGCATCGTGTATCCAACTTGGGCTCCCGTACCCAATCCATACTTTTCCGGCACTTTTTTGAAAGAACAGGAGTTCTAATGTTTTTAAACAGTTTCCAAAAGTTTCAGCCCATACTGAGGCTGGGAAAAAAGGCAATGGAATAATCTCCAAAAATGATAGGAAAGGTCGAGAGCAGTAGGAAAAGACGGCGACCACATACCAGATGTTTGCACTCAATTAGAGAAGCCACAGACCTGAGCTTGCAGGACTTGAGCAGAGCAGTGGATGATAGTGGGTCTTGGAGAGGTCATATCCATAAGGTCACCATGCGTTGTGGTCGATTCAAGAGCAGTTAAATTGCACATTGTTGCTGTTTATAATAAGGGCTCTGCAGGACAATCAATACACAAGTCTGCAAGAAGAAATTTACAGTACATAATTCTAATGGAAGTTCTTGGCCACTGTTTCCTGATGAGGAAAACTTTTTGTGTGTGCAAGAAAACATTTTATGCCCATGGTATCTTCAGGATTTTGTACAGAAAACAATTTTTTTGTTTTTTTTAATTGGAATGATTTCCTCAAAGAGATTGTGACAAATCTTCACCACTGCTGTATTCTTGCAAGGGTTTCTTAAGCATCAGAAAAAGCCTGATTCTTCAGCAAAACAAGCAACAACAACTATTCTTTCCATCTTCTCTGTTCTTTCTTCTTCCCTAAAACAAAATAGTTAATGTACGTAGACTGAGAGATAATGGAGTATAACACTCCTTCTGAGCAAAACAGTCAACAGCTACTCTTAGCAAAGGAGATCTGTTGTCTTAGCAATCAGGATGCAGAAGGATGATACTTTCAGTCCCCTTTCACTAGGAATCTCTGGTGCAACTAGAAGCTATGATGGGATCCAGCTTTTGATTTTCAGTTCTGATCCCTGTCTCTCAATGCAGCACTGGCTATGAAGGTTGATTTGGAGGTCAGATCAGCAGACAAGATGTACTTATGCATCCATAGTCTATGATGTAGGCTCTAGGCCGTGATTTGTACATAGCATTGTTGTTGTTGTTGTTGTTGTTGTTGTTGTTAAAATGCACCTATATTAAGAGGGAGGATAAATACTGACAGAATAACAGAAATTAACTAGATTTTTTTAAAAAAATAATGAAATAGTAAACTGTTAAACTGAATTATAAACCTCACCTCATTATAGAATTGTGATCTTGACCAAGAAATGTGCATTGGGCATTGAAGTACAACCAAAGAATGGATGAACAGTGATGCACAACATGCAATACACAACAGTGTACACTGAAACCACATGTATAACTCCACTTTCATAATCTTCAGTAGAATATGGATGTTAAGCACTGGCCAAAAAGGTACAGCCACATGGCTAAGGTGATGTATGTATCCATAAGACACTGAAAAGATGCCACCCTACATGTTTTTTTTCCAAAAGCAGAAGTGGACTTCTGGCCACCTCTTATTTAGAGGGTCAACACTGATAACATAGAGGGTGGAAAGGAGAATTTACAAATCTGTAATGGAAATGCAACCATATGAAAAGAGATTGGAAATGGTCACTGAAGAAAGGATATACAGTACGCAAGGCTGTGTGCCTTTGTTAAATAATGTAAAGGGCCAAGTTGTGAGATAAACAAGCAGTTGCCTTAAATCATCTAGTGACAGCCAAACTTGTATATGGGGACATGGGCAAGCAAAGGTGTTTTCATCTTTTAAAAATGCGTAGTTGGTAAAAGCTGTAGAAACCATTAAAATGGTGAAAGTAAATGTGTACAGCACACAAATAAAAAATGTTAGATGTCAGTGTAGCACGTTTGATGAATGGGATACTGTCATAAATTACATTAACCAGGGAAATACAAGGACAGATAATACAAGGAATTTATTAGTTGTATTGAAGCATAAAATGATGACAGGCATTGCTGAGTCTAAAGAGTTATATGGTTTTTGCATATCATCTCTAAAATTATGCTTATGTTTATAATTGTATAAGCAACTGCAAATTAACCCAAAAAAACCTTTACAGTATAAGAAAGAAAAAAGTTATACTGCACACTTCCAGCTTTGAGAATCTCCATAATAATTTATGACTTTGCTTCCTGAAATAATGACATATGTCAGGAGTTAAACCTGATTATTTCAAAAGCTTGGTTGGTGCTGTGATCCCATTATCTGCAATGAAATAACTGTATAGTTTTTTTAGGGCTGATCCCAAAGAGGACAGTTTTTTATGAACATTTTCTCCCCTTCTAGAAAATGCTCCTTTGCAATGATTTTT
>NW_024810571.1:0-2902 GCF_019175285.1 Sceloporus undulatus | reverse complement strand
GCCCCAGAAACATCCCCCCCCCCAGTTCTGGGAGTATGCTGAAAGGGCCTTGGACCCCCTTGAAGGGATGTTGTTATTATTATTATTATTTCTTTATATTCCACCTTTTCTCAAAGGATTCAAAGTGGATTATAGTAATAAAATAACATACAATTTAAGAAATACAGTTAAAATTTCAAAAAACCCTGCCCCTCCCAATTATAAGAACATTAATCAACCATTAAAAAGCTATTAAACAGCAAGAAAATGTAAAACATCCAAAACACAATACAGTAAAAAAGTTTTTTTCAGGCAAGAAATGGGTCACTTTCTGAAGGTGAGAAGGGAGGGCAGAAACGATACATCAATAACAATTTCCATAACAGTAACGATGGTTAGGGTAAGGAGGAGGGAGAGGCATGTCAATAGATCTAGTCTAGTCTGGAAAGGGCTGCCGAAGAGAGCCGTCTTAATAGCCTTCCTAAAGGCTTCCAAGGTGGAAATATGACGTATCTCATCTGGAGGTCATTCCAGAGCCTGGGAGCGGCTTAAGAGAAGGACCTCTGGGTCACTGCTGAAAGTCTGGTCTTCTTGAGTTGGAGCAGGTTCTTCTCAGAGGACCTGGGTCTGCGGTGGATTGTATGGGAGGAGGCGCTCCCGCAAGTAGTCAGGATCCAAGCCATGTAGGTCTTTAAAGGTTAAAACCAAAACCTTGTATCTTGCCCAGAAACTAATGGGCAGCCAGTGGAGGGATTTAAGAATTGGTGTAATGTGGGCAGTTCTAGAAGAGCCCGTAACCAACCTGGCTGCCATATTCTGTTCCAACTGAAGTTTCCGAACATGCCACAAGGGTAGCTCCATTTAGAGTGTGTTACAGAAGTTGATCCAAGAGGTGACCAGCTTAATGCCAAGTTTATTTAATGCCAGCTACAGACTCCATCACATGCAAAAACAGGCAGGGATACAGACCTTTTATATAATGAGTAGCCAGGTTACAAGCTAAACAATGTAGAGTGTGTTACAGAAATCAAGCCGAGAGGTGACCAGCGCATGTACTACTGTTTCAAGGTCTTGTTGCTCCAGGAAGCCGCGCAGTTGGCGTATCAGCCGAAGCTGACAACAAGTGCTCCTGACCTTTGCATCCACCTGAGCCGTCAGATGAAGTGATGAACCCAGGAGCACTCCCAAACTGCAGACAGAGCCTTTCAGGGGAAGTGTGAACCCATCCAGAACTGGCTGACATAACTCCATTCCGGAATTTGGGGTCCCCATTACAAGTTCCTCTGTTTTACCTGGATTCAATTTGGGTTTGTTTTGCCTCATCCATTCCATTACTGTATTAAGACAGGCATTCAGAGGAGAGACACCATCCTTAGTCAGTGAATCAGTCGGAGACAGACAGGTTGCATAATTGTAATGGTATTTCATTTCAAATAAATAAATGCATGAATAAAGGGATTCATGACATATTGCGACCTCAGGCTGATGCTCCTTGCCTGCAGAAATCAGATGGGACCATTGTGACTTTAGGCTAATGCTGCTTACCTGAAGGTTTGAGATGTGACCATTGCAACCTGAGGCTGATTCTTGTTGCCTGAAACATTGAGACTGGCCCATTGTGACTTCAGTCTGATGCTCCTTGGATGAAGGATTGAGATGGTACTATTGTGACTTCGGGGTGGTGCTCTTTACCTGAAGGACTGAGACTGGCCCTTTGCAACCTCAGGCTGATGCTCCTTACCTCAAAGATTGAGACGGGAGAATTGTCACTTCAGACTGGTGCTGTATACCTGAAGGATTGGGACTGGCCCATTGTGTGTCAGAAACAGTGTATAAGGGTTCTGTCATAAAGAGTAAAAATATTAGGGTTTGGTTATTAGAGTTATAGTTGTAGTTCATAGTAGGTAGTGTAGAGTGATGGGTTATAGAAAGCATGTAGTGGGAAATGTTAGAAAGACGGATAGAGTGGCTTTTAGATGAAGGAGGGTGTTTGGAGAGGGGCTGAGGTTGCAGCTGGAGTCTGGTTATCTAGGAGGAGTGAAGCTGGCTTGGAAAGACCGCTCTTCAAGGGGAGGCTGTCTGGGAGAAGGGAAGGGAAGTATACACAACCTTGGTATCTATGCAGCCTCCGCTTGTGTTGCTTTAGCTTGGGAATTGAGGGCTGGCTTAGGGAAGGATTGAGCAAGTTCCTTTGGACTTCAGACTTTGCAAAAAAAAAAAGTGTTAATGGATGTTTCTGCCTGGATTCATCAAGAAAGCTTCTTTTGTTTCTAATGAGTTTGATTTTTTGAGCACAGGACTGACTCTAGATCTCACATTGCAACTTCAGTCTGATGCCCCTTTCCTGAGAGATTGAGACTGTCCCATTGTGACCTCAGTCTGCTGCTCCTTACCTGAAGGATTGAGACAGGACTATTGTGATCTCACCCTGAGGTTCCTTGCCTGAAAGACTGAGATGACACTTTTATGACTTCAGGCTCTTGCTCTTTACCTGAAGGATTGAGACTGGCCCACTGTGACTTCAGGCTGATGTTCCTTTCCTGAAAGATTGGTAATGGCTCATTGTGACCTCAGGCTGATTCTTGTTGCCTGAGAGTTTGAGACGGGCTGATTGTGACTTAAGACTGGTCCTCCTTACCTGAATGAATGAGACTGGCCCATTGTGATCTCAGACTGATGCTCCTTATCTGAAGGACTGACACTAACTCATTGTGACTTCAGACAGGTGTTCCTTACCTGAAGGATTAAGATGGGCTTATTGACTTCAGACAGGTGTTCCTTACCTGAAGGATTGAGCCTGGCCCATAGCGACTTCAGGGTTATGATCCTTGCCTGAAGGACTGAGTCTCCCTCAAGGCTGATGTTCCTTACCTGAATATTTGAGACTGTCCCATTGTGATCTCATCCTGAAGCGCCTTTCTTG
>NW_024810570.1:0-2903 GCF_019175285.1 Sceloporus undulatus | reverse complement strand
TGGGCACTGCCATTATGACGTCATGGCCATGCTGCAGCCAAAGAGCATGGTATGGATGTGACATCCTGGCACCACTGCAGGGCACTTGTGGAACCCTTTCAGCGGCACCAGAAGGAGCTCTGTTTTGGAGCTCCTTCCGCCGCACATATCACTGGTGCGGCCATTAAATGGCCGCGCCCATGATACAGAGGGAAAGGGGCTGAGTGGCCCCTTTCTCCCTTTCCCCGCCACTGTCGGGGTGTCCTTGGGGCATGAAGCCCCAAGGACACCCCTTTCCAGGCCATGGGGAAGCGGCATTTTGCCACTTCCCCGAGGCCAGGAAAAGCAGCAGATCGGGGCCTCTGGGACTGCTGCTGTGGCAGCTGAGGCCCTGATCCGTCAGGGAAAGGGGAGGGTGCAGGCTGCCCCAAAGGGGCAGACTGTATCCCGCCTGTGTTTCAGAATATAACCTATTTATGGTGGTATTTATAGTATATATCTAGTAACCAGTTTTATCTGTTTATCTATAGCATAGAGGAATAACACCAAGTATATGTTTTGTAAAAGTCAGAGTAACACAGACATAGGAGGAAACATATTTATAGAAGACTATAAGAGACACAAAAAGAACAATTTGTCCATTGCTAGTAGTATACAATGAAGAATTTTTTTAACACTTAAAAGGTTGACAAGTGTTATTTGGCATAAGCTTTTATGGCCTGCAATCCATTTCATCACATACATGATGAACATCAAGCTGAAGTGGGCTCTGTTCCTGAAAGCTTATATCAGATAAAAGTTGTCAGCATTTTCTTGCCAAAGGATTCTTTTGTGCTGCAACAATAATTGCTACCCTTCCCCATCAGTTTTTTATTATCATGATTGCACTACCTTGGCTTTAAAGGGAGAAAAGAAAGAGTGGGTGGCATAACAGAATAACAGGAAAGCATGTAATGTATAGGATTCCTTGCCTAAGAAAACTTCATGGGATCACCATAAGTCCATAGCCAACTTGAAAGCACACCCTACAGATGCTAATAGCATGATGCCAAGTTTAGAATTGATCATATTGCTACTTAAAGATAGTGCAAAGCAAGTGAAAGTGGAGGCCTGAGGGAACACAAAAGGAAGAAATTTGAAAGTATAGACCAGAGAAAGGAGATTCAGATTTGGAAAAGAGAATAGAGGGAAGAATCAACTAGACTTCCAGCCTCTGTTTAAAGACTCCCAGGGAAAGAGACCCCCACCACACTCCAAGGAAGTGTGTTTCACTGTTGAATAGAAATTACTGTCAGAAAATTCCTCCTAATGTTGAGGTAGAATCTCTGTTCTTGGAGCTTGCATCCATTGTTCTGTGTTCTAGTCTCTGGAGCACCAGAAAACAAGCTTGTTCCATCCTCAATGTGAAACCTCTTCAAATACTTAAAGAAGGCTATCATATCACTCCTTAACCTTCTCTTTTCCAGGCTAAATATCACCAGCTCCCTAAGTCTTTCCTCACCATTTTAGGTGCCCTCCTCTGGACACGCTCTTAATTTGTCAATATCCTTTTTGAATTGTGGTACACAGAACTCTAGGTGGGGTCTGACCAGGGCAGAAGAGAGTGGCACTATTACTTCTCTTGATCTAGACATTATACTTCTATTGATGCAGCTTAGCATCGCATTGGGCTTTTTAGCTGCTGCATCACACTGTTGACTCATGTTCAACTTGTCGTCTACTAGGACTCCTAGATCCCTTTCACCTGTAGTCTCCTTAAGTCACATGTCCCCCATCCTATATCTATGCAATTCGTTTTTCCAACCTAAGTGCTGTACCTTACATTTCTGTGTGTTGAAATTCATTTTATTAGCTTAATCTAGGACATTGATAAAGATGTTGAATAGCATTAAGTCCAGGACAGAACCCTGTGGCACTTCACTGGTCACTTCTCTCCAAGGTGAATAGGAGCCATTACTGTGCACCTTTTGGGTTTGGCTGATCAACCAGTTACAAATCCATGTAAAAGTTACCTTGTCTAGCCCACATTTTACAAGTTTATTTGCAAGAATGTCATGGGGAACCTTGTCAAAGGCCCTACTGAAATAGAGATATGCTATATCTACAGCATTCCCTTTGTCTACCAAGCTGGTAATTTTATCCTCCCCCCATCAGATTATTTTGGCATTACTTGTTTCTCAGAAACCCATGTTGACTTTTTGTGATTATGGCATTCCCTTCTGAATATTCATGGACTCTCTGTTTAATTATCTGCTCTAGAATCTTTCCTGGTTCTGCTGTCAGACTAACTGGAAGATAATTGTTGGGATCCTCTTTTTTTCCCCTTTTGAACATGGGGACAATGTTTGTCTTCCTCTAGTCTACTGGGACTTCTCCTGTTCTCTAGGTGTTCCCAAAGATTATTGCCAATGGCTCTGAGATTACATTTGCCAGCTTTTTTAATACACTTCGATGTAGTTCATCTGGTCCAGGAGAGCTAAATTCATTTAGATTATCCAGGTATTCCTGTACTACCTTTTTACTTATTCTGAACTGAATTTCCCATATTGTGTCCTCTGCTCCATTTTCCTCATTTTGAGCACCCTTTTCCTTTTGTAGAAGACTAAGAAAGTGTTGAGTAATTCTGCCTTTTCTATGTCTCCTGTTAGTATTTTGTCATCTTTTCCACGTAGCGGCCCTACCATTTCCTTCTTCTTTTTCCTGTTAACATACACACACAAAAAAAACTGTTTTATTGTTCTTAACCTCTCTAGTTGAGCCTGAGCTCATTCTGCACTTTAGTTTTTTCTGACTTTACCCCTACATATGATCACTATCTGTTTGAATTCTTCTTTGGCGATCCCCCCCCCTTTCCATTTCTCATTCATGCCCCATTTAAAATGTAGCTCTGTTGAAAGTTCTTTAGTCATCATCCTGGTTTCTTG
>NW_024810569.1:0-2903 GCF_019175285.1 Sceloporus undulatus | reverse complement strand
GACAAATATATTACATCAATTTCCTTCCACATTGAAAGTTTGCAAATTGGTAATTTTGCATTAAAATCTAACTGGAATAAAAACATCACCCATCCTTAAAGAATGAGCAAATCTGTTAGTTTGACTTTCTCTCACATCCAAATTTAGTAAATTTCAGTAAATTCTTCTTGAATGTAAAATTAAACAAAATGTCCTATGGAAAGGGTGAAGCTGTCAGTTTAACTTTCTCAAACATTTAAAATTTTAAAATGGTGGCAAATTCTGATAAAAATGAATGGAAATGTAATTCTCAGCAATTTCAGGGCTGATGGGGATTTCCCTACAATTATAGCTTTCCCCCCCTTGTACTCTGCTGAAAGCAAAGGCAGTCAGAACAGGTTTTAGTAATGTTAGGGTAAATGCAAAACAATAACGACAAGAAGAATAAGAACAATATAGAAAGAAGAAACTTTCCTTAGCTCTGGCACGTTATTGCTGCAAATGCTAGGTTAAATCAATGCTCAAGATTAATTTAAGCCCATGTTTACTTTTCACTGACCAATCCTAAAACGAAACCTGATAAAAATGAAATACATAGGTAAGAAAACCATGCACCATAATAACAACCCATTTCATTATTAGAAGAGAGGAGGAGCATAGCTGCAACAATCAGGTATTCATACAGAAAATGGAGACATCTTTGGAAACAGCTGGTTCATGGATTAATGGTCTGAAAGAAGAAGTCTTTACAAAGTTATTGAGCAACAACTGACAGTTTTTTCTACATATTGTCATGTTCTGATGCACTAATGAACTTATAGAGGTTGTTCTAGCAACGAATGAAAGAGATTGCAATGACAACTTAAGAGAGGTGGAAATGTCTTAGGTATGTCAGGTCACACACATTCAATTCATATCTGCCAATGTTTATATACAGACAACGTAAATATCTGTTTTTATTGCTTCTTACATTTTGGCCAAATGGGTTTGTTGCTAATTAGTCTTTATGTGATTACTAACTTTTCTGCTGTGCATTTTCATATAAAGTTGATAAATCTTTTGTTTGTTTGTTTTCTGTAATGGATAATTTAATAGCTAACTCCTGCTGGCTCCAGTAATGAAATACATCATACTGATTAAACCATAACATGTTGGAATAAAAGATGATTAAAGTATTAAAGTAAAAGTGGAAAAACATTATATGGCAAAATCCATTAAGGGCCATCAGTAGATGCAAAATAAATAAAATATGACGGCACTGTCAATGAAGAAAAGTTAGCAAATATATTAGGTAAATATCTGGCATGCAAGGTAAACAGCAGAAATAGAAAATCCCAGCTGCTACATTTTCCAAATCTCTTCCAAATCAGATTTTAATTAATTCAGAGAATCACAATCATATCCTCCTTTCTGAGAATTTTCAAGTGTGACAGCAGAAGTACAGTAGCTATAAAATGTAATAAAGCCAACTTTTGCTGCAATGTGTGGCGGGGGGAGTAAGAGGGGAAGACGGCTAGGGGAGAAGGTCTGCCATATTTGAGTTCATCAGCTGCTCACTTTAGCCAGACTCCCATAGTGAGGAAATGCAGGCAAAATCTACCAGCTCAAAGTAGCCTACTTTTCTACTGCCTTCTTGCCTGTGGCCTTTTCCTTCCTGCTTCTATGATTAGTGCTGGTGCAGTTGCAGTGGAGCTTAGCATATGGGGCTCTAGCCACGCAAACGGCATGGAACAAAAGGGGATGCGATGGGAATGGAATGGAGAAAGCATGCTGGAATGCTGCTGCTGTCACTGCCCCGTTCTGTTTCAAATCCTTCCCCAAAGGCCGATTTCAGCCTCTTTGGCATGGATTGAACAGAACAGGGACTTCCGGCTGCATCGGCCATGTTCTGGCGTGCGATAAAATGAGTCCTTTCCCCATTCCATCCTCATCCCGCCTCCTTTTGTTCCGTGTCATTTGCATTCCTGGAGCCCTATGCGATACGCTGCAGTGACATAACACACCCGCAGAATTTTATCCTATTTGTCTCCATAATCAGAATAGTATTTGTCTTAACTACCACAGTTTACAGAAGGGATAAAAACTGTATAACCTCCAGATGTTACTGAACCTTAACACCCAGTACACTTCACCATTAGTTATGCTAGGATTGCTGGGAGTTTCAATACAACATCTAGAGGGCCTCATGATTCCCACTATGGTCTACAGTCTAAAGAAAGAAGTACATTACCTTTATCTTGGCTCTGTCCTCCTTTCAGAATTTCCATGACTGCAATTCTGAACTCTCCTTTTGAACATAACTTCTGCTTTTGGACTCTGTCGGTGTGAAAATCAAACCGTGTCTCTTCAACATTGATTAATAATATAAGATGTTTGGGCATTTACCTCAATTTGACACAAATATCACTTGGCTTTTTGGGTAGGTATGGAAAGATGACAGTGTTGATGACTATAGGCTTTTTATTACCGAGTAGGAAAGAAAAGTAGCTTCCATGCTACTAAAGATAATTAAAATCAAATTGACTTTTGATTTGTTTAAATCAGTGCTTAGCAAATAAATGCAAAGAAGGGGAAGTAGGAAGGGAGGATAATGAAAAACAGAGAGAGAGAATAAATTCAGTTCTAAAATATTCCTAAAATTTATGGAGGGGGGAAATCAATCATTTTAAGCATATATGAATATCTGTAACAGCTTAGATGTGGCAACAGAAAAAATGGTAAATGTTTAGAAACCTTTAAAATAAATGTATATAGAGAAATTATAGAAATTTATGGGGGGAAATGTTCTCATCGGTAACAGATGAACCAAAGAACTGAATGTATCAAAAAGGAATGTAAAATCTTAAACTGACTAAATATAAGGAGGGAGAAAATACAATTTAAGGCTACCAGTGTTAAGTTATAGTAGATATTCTTTAGACGTC
>NW_024810568.1:0-2903 GCF_019175285.1 Sceloporus undulatus | reverse complement strand
CAGGCTAGATTTGCTCTTTGTTGTTGAATTGGATGTCTACAGTATCTGCAAAACTCTTCTCCAATACGATATCACAAATGAGTTGATTTTCTTCCCATCAGCTTTCTTTTCCATCTAGCTCTCACATTCATACATAGTACAGTGGGCCCTCTTCTTATGCGGGGATCTGTTCCGGATCCTCCTGTGTAATGGAAAAGCCACCAATGCTCAAGCCCCATAAGCGCGCCATTGTTTCCCTCCCCAAGTGGCTGTAAAGGGCGGGCGTACTGTAATGGAAAATGTACAGGCATGGACAATCCTAACTCTAGTGTTCAGTGAAATGTCTTTGTATTTGAAGAGCTTGTCTAGTTCTTTCATAGGTGCCCTTACAAGTCCTAGTCTTCTTCTGAATTCTTGACCGGTTTCCCTTCTGATTAATGATTGATCCAAGGTATAGAAAATCTTTAACTATTTCAATTTTTTCATTGTTGATATTGAAGTTGTGTTAATCTTCCGTGGTCATTTATTTAAAAAAAGTTTAATGCTAAACCTATTTTAGCACTTCCTTCTTCTATTTCTTCAGCAATTGTTCCAGGTCTTTGTTATTTTGTGCTAATATGGTAATCCTCATATTTTAAATTGTTGAGTTTCCTTCCTCTAGTTTTCACACCTCCTTCCTCCAAGTCCAATCCTGCTTTGCGTATCATATTTTCGTCAGACAAACTGATCAAATATGATGATATGATACAGCCTTGCCTCACCATTCACATGAGAGGAATTTGATTTTTTTAAACAACTGAGCACATAACAGAGTCCCCCCTCCATTTCTTAAAGGAACCAGCCTCTTTTTAAAGAAAAGTGTGTAAAAGATTTTATGACAGTAGCCATATTTATATGTAACAGTAAAAAAGCAAAGGACTTGTGCCATTTCAAAAACAAAAAAATATTGTCAGTTCACTTTTTTGATATGTATTATAAAAATCTTAGCATGCTAGCATTTTAGCATGCTAATAGCTAAACATCAACAAAAGTTTTGGTACCAGTTTTAAAGATGGAAAAGCTACATCTGAGGTATAAACTCCATTCAGACTCAAGACATGTAGACAAATGTAGTATCCACCAACCACCACTTTCCCAGGCATTCAGTTTAAACAACTGAATGTGCAAACTAGCCATGTGCAAACTACTTGGTTTCTACCAGATAGGAGATTGGTCTGTGGTTCAGCTTGCTGTGATGAGAGTTATAGGTTTTGCACACTTATGTGTGCACCATTTCAGTGCATCACAATTGCTATTATATGCCTTCAACTAATGGCAACTCTATCATAGGTTTTCTTGATAAGTCTCACCTTCAGTTTCTTGATAAGAGTTATTCAGACAAGGTTTTCCACTGTATTCCTCTTAGGCCTTGCGCACCTCAGTATTAAAGGCTGGGTAGGGAGCAGAGCTGGGACATAGTGTCTCCATGATGCATGCCCCAGCTCTGCCCCCAGGACAGTGTGATACCATGCCACACGGTGCACGGCATCACGGCACTCCTCCAGTGCCGTATAGCTGTGGCTCAGTGGCTATTATGCCCTTTCCAGGTCACAAAAAGAGCCACTTTTTGTGTCTCCCTTTTGCATCCTGGAAAGGCTAAATCGGGGCTGCAGCATGCGGTTGCCATGGCCCCGAATTGGCTGAAGAAGGAGCAGCTGGGAGAGTATGACTTGCTAAAGGTCATGGGGGGGGGGGGTTATGAGGTTGATTCAAAATCTGATCTCTGAGTCTTGTTCCAATAGGAGCCCTGGTGGTGCAGTGGTTAAATGCCTGTCCTGCAGCCGTGCACTCACAAACCATAAAGTTGTAAGTTCAATACCAGCAAAAGGGCTCAAGCTCAGCTCAGGCTTGCATCCTTCAAGGTCGCTGCCCAGATTGTTGGAGGCAATTAGTTTACACTTTGTAAACCAATTAGAGAGTGCTGAAGTGCACTGATAAAAGGTATAGAAATGTACTTGCTATTGCTGTTGCTATTGCTATTCTCATTACTACAATATGTAGTCCATACACCTGCATAGAACACTGTGCAGTGGTGAAAAGTGAGAAGTGTTCAGATTAAACAGGAGCAGAGTTAATAATGGGATTTACTGTTTGGGGCAGATGGGGGAAAAGTATAATCTAGGATTCATTTTCACCAGGTGTATAAATATCAGTTCACTAAAAAGGCCAGGTGAAAGTTATGTGTCATGAATGAGTGAGAGCATTGAGCCCAGGCCTGAAAACCACAAGAAGGGATGACTGATAGCAATCATAAAAAAAATCATCATCATCGTCACCGTCATCATCATCATCATCAGCAGCAGCAGCAGCAGCAAACAGGACACCTATATAATAGATAAGGATCCCAATCCATTTTGACAGGAATGCTTAATTTTAATCTGAAGCTGTTTCTACTACATCTAGTGATATGAAGAAATCTGACAGTTGGTAAGATTCTGGGTGAGGTTTGGCCACATTAGTACAACAACATGGCATTTTAAAGTTTTTCCAGTCCTAAATGGTCTCACCTTCAGTCCAAGTGTGAGACAACAGAATCATAGGGGTGAGGAAGAGGTTGTTGGGATTTCCATAATTTGCACAAATACATTTTGCTCAAAATTTCTGTCTGTGTAAAATTAGTAATGTCTTTCTTCCTTCATGAAGTAAGCTTAATTTCCTTTGATAAAGAATTTCCTCAAGGCACCTTGGAAACTATATCTGTTGTGTAGCTGTGAAAAATTTACTTCTAATTGCAATTAGGAAAAAGAGATTTTGTGAGGCAATGGCTCTGTATGAGGGCTATGCACTTCTCTTATAGAAATGGAAAAGGAATAATAATTTCTGATCTTCGGTAACTAATATTATTATATATATGTTGCCACTATCAAATTTATCCGAACAATCTT
>NW_024810567.1:0-2903 GCF_019175285.1 Sceloporus undulatus | reverse complement strand
GTTTGTATCCCGCCAATGTCTCTAAATTATTTTCTATTACTACATCTAGAGGTCGCCTTACTATTGAACAAAAGAATGCATACACTTCAGACAGCAGTTTCCTGCCTGTTCCAGGTAGTAAATTATTATTTGTCACTGTTAATTGCCATCCTGTCAACTTTGATTGTCATGACCTTCTGAATGAGAGACCTTCAAGGCACCTTGTTAGTAACAGCCTTGCTTAGGTCTTGAAGACTCAAGGCTGTGACTTCCTTGATTGAGTCTATCAACCTGTAATGTGGTCTTCAGCTTTTCCTGCTGCCTTCTGCTTTGGCAAGGAACAAAGTGATGGTTATTTACTTTATTATAGTTGAGATTTTACTGCCAGACATAGCGAGAGATATTTGTGAGGTTCTTCTTTTTCATGAATCCAAATAACATGGTTGAGTTGGGAGTATTCTGTACCTTGATGGCTAGGATGGGGGTGTCATTTGCTACTCTGCCTTGGGACGGCCTAAATGAGACCTGTCAGGCTGCAAGATATACTTGGAAAATAAAAATTCAGAGGAGTCTTCTTCTCCTTTTATCATTTACACCAGAACCTCCCATGACTCCTTCTGTGCCCCCAGCTAAACCCATAAATTAAGTAATCAAGTAATCAGAGCAACTAATCAAAATCATTCATCACAGATTATGACTGGGGCTTTCTAATTGGATTTTAATAGGCATTGTGTCCCCTGCACTGCGAAAGGGTGTTTGGTGCTGATAGCACTATCGAGATCTGTGTACATCTGCTTACAGGAGCAATGGATCTGCAATGATTTGCCCATGATGAAGTGGTTTCAGTGCTATGTAATCACAAAGAAGTGCAATCTTAATTAGATGTCCTCATAAAGCCAACTGTCAAACCGTTATATATTAACACTCCCAGGTCTTTGTTCTTCCAGGTCTTTCTATGATGCTGCGGGTGAGCTGTCAGTCTTTGATAGATGTCAGCATCTGACAGTTTGAATTACTTTGTCCCTGATTAGTGGAATTAGCACCTGTGATGTGGCTGGACCTGCAAGGGATGAGTTTTGGAAAACATTCTACTTCATGCATAAGGCAAGCAAACATATCTGTTGACAGTGGTAACATGTCCTGTTTGCTTGTTGCTGCAGAATGGTCATTTGCATTTATATAATTAAATATATTAGAATCATAGAGTTCGAAGAGACCTCAAGGGCTATCCAGTCCAACCCCCTACTATGCAGAAACACAGAATCAAAGCACCCCCAACTGATAGACATGCAGCCTCTGTTTGAAAACCTCCAAAGAAGGCTCCACCAAACTCCAAGGATGTGTGTTCCACTGTTGAACAGCTCTTACTGTCCTAATGTTTAGGTCGAATCTCTTTTCCTGCATCTTGAATCCATTGCTCCATGTCTTAGTCTCTGGAGCAGCAGAATACAAGCTTGGTCCATCCTTAATATGACATCCCTTCAAATATTTAAACAGGGCTATTATATCACCTCTTAACCTTCTCTTCTACAGGCTAAACATACCCAGTTCCCTCATAGGGCATGGTTTCCAGTCCATTTTGGTCACCCTCCTCTGAACACGCTCCAACTTGTCAACATTCTTTTTGAACTGTGGTGCCCTGAACTGGTCACAGTATTCCAGGTAAGGCCTGCCCAAAGCAGAATATAGTGGTACTATTACTTCCCTTGATACAGACACTATATTGCTGCAGTCTAGAATTACATTGGCTATTTTAGGTGCTGCATCACATGGTTGACTCATGTTCAATTTGTGGTCTACTAGGACTTGGATTAGATCCCTTTCACATGTACTGTTGCCCTATCCTATATCTGTGTATTTCATTTTTTCTGCCTAAATATAGTACCTTATTTTTATGTTCTCTAATTTTTAAGTTCTTTTTAGCTCTTCTCTGGAGAAATAAGCTGCTTAATACTTTTCCTTCAATTTCCCGTAACCAGAAGCTGAAAACTATAGTTGTATTTTTAAAAAAGAAAGTGCGAAAAGAATGAAACATTCCACTAAAATGTTTTTTTTTTAATGTGTTTGGCTTTTCCAATTAGGGTATATGTGCCAGGAGATTCCAATATGTGTTGTTGCAGTTCTTGGGTTTTTTTGCCCTTCAAGCCATAAACTCACTTCAACAAACCACATTTCCCAGTTTTGTTTTGTTTTTGTTTTGTTTTGTTTTAAAAAAAACACCTGTTAGCAGAATCCAAATGTTGATTCAAAAAACCACTACAAATATCCCCACAGAAGAATGCAGAGGTGGCAGCAACCAGGAAAAAATATATCAAAGAGCTGTATTATAAGAAATCATGCTTCTTAAAACCAGTTTGGAAGATCTCTCACTCTCTCTCTGTCTTGTGCAACTGGTCATGAATCTTCATTGGTTCTTGGATTATATTGCTTAGTGATTTTTTATATTTCTTTTACATCTGTATTTTTAGTAACAATGGCAAACCACTTTGAGGGATGTTTGATTGGCAGAAAAATTGCACATAAATGCCCCAATAAAGAAATCCTACTGTCAGAATTCTTTAACTTCCCTCAAAACTCCTACAAATATTTCACCATCTTAATTTGCTTCTGAAAAGCTATATAGACTTAATCTAACTTTACCAAGAGTTTAAAGAGAATCCAGAAGGTCAAGTGGTCATCCAGCTGGTTTGAACGTCAACTCCCAACTAGCAAGGTTGATGTTCAGGTATTCTAGGTGCTGAAGTTCACAAGGCTGAAAACCACTTCTTTAATATATACACAAACAAGTATATGCATGCATCCACATGTATGGTAGGCCAAAGTATGTTTTCTGAGGTATACATAACTACATGATTGCAAAGATTACCCCATTCTCCTGAGTCCAGGAACATTTTGTGTGTGTAATAAATACCCCAGCATAAAAA
>NW_024810566.1:0-2903 GCF_019175285.1 Sceloporus undulatus | reverse complement strand
TGAGGCCACTTTAACTGCCCTGGCTCAGTGCTAGGGAATCCTGGGAACTGTAGCTTTGTGAGTCACGTTAGCTTTCTCTGTCAGTGGGAACTCTAGTGCCACAACAAACTACAATTCCTAGGATTCCCTAGCACTGAGCCAGGGCAGTTAAAGCAGTCTCAAACTGGATTGTTTTTGGACCATGTAGTCACAGCCCCTCTGCTCATTGTAAGTGCTAGGGAATCCTGGGAATTGTAGTTTGTTGTCAGAGCTCTCTGACAGAGAGAAGGCTAAATGATTCACAAAACTACAGTTCCCCAAATTCCCTACCATTGAGCCAGAGCAGTTAAAGCATCTCAAACTAGATTATTTCTGCTGTGTGTTTTGGATCATAGAGGCCTGTTACAGACTGCCAAAATAAAGCTGCTTCGGGTCTCTTTGAAGGTATGCTATTTAAATGATGCATGGGTCCTAAGAGTCCGGAAGTCGTACCAAAGCCACAATCCATTCCTAAGCACTGGAGTGCAGCTTTGGTGCAGCTTCCAGATTCTTAGGATGCATGCATCATTTAAATAGCATACCTCCAAAGAGACCCGAAGCAGCTTTATTTTGGCAGTCTGTAACAGGCCAGAGTCACAGCCATCTTGCTCATTGGAAGTGCTTGGGAATCCTGGGAATTGTAGTTTTTTTGTGCCCTCAGGGCTTTCTGACATAATGGAGAAGGTTAAAATGTTTCACAAAAAAACCACAGCCCCCCCAAATCCCCTAGCACTGAGCCAGGGCAGTTAAAGTGGCCTCAAGCTGGATTATTTCTGCTGTGGGGAAGCATTTTGGGGCGTCCTCAGCTCCTTTTAGGCTTTCTTGGCCTCTTAAAAGCCGCCTCAGGAGCAGCCACTGAAATCTTGCCCCGTGGCAATGCTTGACCATTGGTTTTTTATTGACAAACGGTGACACAAAGCCCTGTTTTTCTGTGGGGCAGGACGCCTCAGGAGCCCAACTGCCCCATTTTGGGGTCCAGGGGACTTGGGGAGTTTGTGGCCACACACAAAACACCCGCAAAAAGTGTCAGTTAACGGACACCGCCAGTTGGGAGCTGCTCTCTCCTTCCTCATTTTTAAACCTGAGTTTGCTTTTTATTCCTTACCAACACAATACACACACACACACCTATATATACACACACACACACACACACACACACACACAACACAAAATGGGGGGGAGACAAGACGTGAGGAATGCCGACAGGTTTTGGGAAACCACGGTTTAAAAAGCTATTACAATACGTGATAACATTTGCCATTGTGTTGTTTCATTGTGTTTGTGTTAATATCTATGCGTGCTCTAATTTTTGCGTGTACATAGATATAGATATATAGATGTGTGTGTGTCTATGTGGGGGGTGTTGCGTTCTCTTCTCTCCGGCTGTAACAGGCCCTCTGTATGGCTGGCCGAGCTGTCACTCAAGGCCGCGGGCCAATGGCAGGCGGCCTTTTATAAAAACGAAGGCTGTCGGCTCTCTCTGGGTTACTGTATGGGAAGGAGAAGGAGAAGGAAAAGAGGGTACAGCGAGAAAGAGAGAGAAGAGTGGGGCTTCGGCTGGGCGCTTCGCTTTGGCATCCCAGGAGACTCTGGGCACTGCTTTGGCCAACACACCACCACCACCACCACACACACACACACACACACACACACACAGTGGGAGGTAAGTGGACACACAGCCCACTTTCCTTTCCCTCCCCTCCCATCTCTGCCTGCCTTCGCCTCAAACTTTGGCTCGTCTTCGGAGGGGGAGGCGAGGAGAGGAGGAAGAAGACGCCGAGGAGGAGGAGGAGGAGGAGGAGGAGGAAGGCGGCCAGAGGTGAGTTGTAGTGCAGCAACGCCATGCCTTCTTCATAAAGGGGAGAGGGGTACACTCACAAACAGATACACACAAATATATACATAGGGCGATGTGATGGAGGAGGAGGGAAGAGGTGAGTTGTGCAACGCCATGAAGTCTGATGGGGGAAGACACACACACACACACATATATATGTCTGTGTGCATATGTGGTGGAGGGGGAAAGAGGTGAGTTGTAGTGCAACGCCATGGATTGTAGTGGGAAGTGGAGCTAGAGGGATGAGGTGAGTTGTGCAACGCCATGCATTCTGAAGAGGAAAGATATATACACACAGAGAGACATACACACACACATAGGGAGATGTGGAGGGGGAAAGAAGTGAGTTGTAGTGCAACGCAATGCCCTCTGAGGGGGAGAGACACACACAGGGCCATGTGGTGGAAGGAAGGTGAGTTGTAGTGCAACGCAGTTATTTCTATGGGGGAGGAGAGACACAAGGGAGGGTGATGGAGTGGGGAGGGAGAGGTGGGTTGTAGGGCAACCAACGCAGTGCTTTCTGGGGGGGAGAGGAAGACAAGACGAGTTATAGTGCAACGCAATTCATACACACACACAAATGCATACATCCACAGAGGGCGAGGTGGTTGGTGGAAGAGGCGAGTTGTAGTGCAAGGCAGTGCATCCAGAGGGGGAAAGAGAGACATAATACACAGAGAGAGAGAGAGAGAGAGACACACAACATCCAGAGTAGGCCAGCCGGTGCCAGGCTGAAACCACCACCTCTCTTTGCAAAGAGCAGCCGAGGCTGGTGTGTTGGGCTTGGGGTGTGTGTGTATACATGTGAAGATGTGGGGTGTGTTAATGAGAAAGTACCCCCCTCCAAAGTGCCTTGGGGGACAGTAATGCCCCCTATACCCATCCTGGCATAGAGGGCGAGAAACGAAACTTCATTGTAAAGAGTGGCTGGGGTTGGACTCTTGTTTTCAGTTTCACACCGTAGAAGTGGGCCAGGGAGGGGGCTGTTGGAGGGTGTGGGAAGGCTATGGGGTGTGTAAGTGTTGTGTAGCAAGCCCCCCCCCCC
>NW_024810565.1:2505-2903 GCF_019175285.1 Sceloporus undulatus | reverse complement strand
GAAAAAGTATGAATATCAATCTAAAATGTTGAAACAAGAAGACATTGGGCATTTTTTAAAATTTGTAAATATTTCAATAAAGAATAAAAATGTAATATTAAAAATAAATAAAAATAATTAAAAAAAAGAAACCTAGAAATGCTGCATGAAGAAGAAGCGGCTTCTGTAGTTACTTTCTGAGTAGTTACAACTATAGTTTTAGTGCCTGATATTTAATGGTTTTGGTGGTATAAGTATCTCTGAGAGTTGCTTCAGGTAGGAAGGTGGCAAGGTCAATAAATTACAATGCCAGCCTGAAAGGATAAGGCAGAAGGAGCATCGTCACAGGTTGGCATTGTTGAGATGTTTACGAGGATAACAACAAGCATGTAGAACTTATACAGACAAATATGACCAGC
>NW_024810565.1:0-2405 GCF_019175285.1 Sceloporus undulatus | reverse complement strand
TGAAGAAGAAGCGGCTTCTGTAGTTACTTTCTGAGTAGTTACAACTATAGTTTTAGTGCCTGATATTTAATGGTTTTGGTGGTATAAGTATCTCTGAGAGTTGCTTCAGGTAGGAAGGTGGCAAGGTCAATAAATTACAATGCCAGCCTGAAAGGATAAGGCAGAAGGAGCATCGTCACAGGTTGGCATTGTTGAGATGTTTACGAGGATAACAACAAGCATGTAGAACTTATACAGTACAGACAAATATGACCAGCAATATGATTGACAATGCATTTTTCCCAGCCTTGACCAAATGCACCTGGAAAGTACAGGTAAGGAACCCAAGTCAAGCGACATGAAAAGTCTGGAATGAATCAGGTAATGTATTTTATCTATGCAGTTCTTGATAGACCCTGATTCTCAAGAAAGAGAGGTAAGGATTTTTATGTGATTTTATTTTGACATTGCATTTTACTCCAGCTTTGACCAAATGCACCTGGAAATCACAGGTAAGGTACCCAGGTCAAGGGACTTGAAAAGTTTGCTAAATGCTCATTGTTCTAAATGTTTAAAAGTACTGCGCCATTTTTAGCTGAAACTGTTGCCATGTAACTAATTCAATTTCTTCCCAAAAGGAAAAAGCTGCTGTTTTTCTCCCTTTTACCTTCAGCTTATTTTCGCGTTATTTCAGGTTTGCAGGAATGTCGTGTGACAGACTTCACGCATTTGTGGGTGCTTTTCCCCCCAATTCATTAAATCTAGTTTAAATCCCGTTTCTGAACAGGATCTCGCTCAAGTGATAAGGTCCAATGGCTGCTACCTGTCTTGAAACCTTCCAACTCTTGCAGATGATCAAGATTAAGCATTTCAGTAACTAAATTCTTTTGCAATTCCTTTTCTAGACCAAATGCACCTGGAAAACACAGGTAAGGAACCCAGATCAAGCGACGTGAAAAGTTTGGAATTCATCAGGTAATGTATTTTATCTATGCAGTTCTTGATAGACCCTGATTCTCAAGAAAGAGAGGTAGGTATTTTTTATCTTATTTTATTTTATTTTACAGCGCTCTTTTTTTCCAACTTTGGCCAAATGCACCTGGAAAACACAGGTAAGAAACCCAGGTCAAGGGACTTGAAACATTTGGAATTAATCAGGTAATGTATTTTATCTATGCAGTACATGATAGACCCTGATTCTCAAGAAAGAGAGGTAGGTATTTATATGTTTATTTATTTTATTTTACAGCACACTTTTTTCCAACTTTGGCCAAATGCACCTGGAAAACACAGGTAAGGAACCAAGTCAAGGGACGTGAAAATTTTGGAATGAATCAGGTAATGTATTTTATCTTTGCAGTACATGATAGACCCTGATTCTCAAGAAAGAGAGGTAGGTATTTTTATTTTTATTTATTTTATTTTACAGCGCACTTTTTTCCAGCTTTACCAAATGCACCTGAAAAACACAGGTAAGGAACCCAGGTCAAGTGACTTTAAAAGTTTGGAATGCATCAGGTAATGTATGTTATCTATGCAGTACATGTTAGACCCTGATTCGCAAGAAAGAGAGGTAAGTATTTTTTATCTTATTTTATTTTATTTTACAGCGCACTTTTTTCCAGCTTTGGCCAAATGCACCTGGAAAACACAGGTAAGGAACCCAAGTCAAGGGACATGAAAAGTTTGGAATGAATCAGGTAATGTATTTTATCTATGCAGTACATGATAGACCCTGATTCACAAGAAAGAGAGGTAGGTATTTTTATTTTTATTTATTTTATTTTACAGCACACTTTTTTCCATCTTTGACCAAATGCACCTGGAAAACACAGGTAAGGAACCCAAGTTAAGGGACTTGAAATGTTAGAAATGCATCAGGTATTGTATTTTATCTATGCAGTTCTTGATAGACCCTGATTCTCAAGAAAGAGAGGTAAGGATTTTTATGTTATTTTATTTTGACATTGCATTTTATTCCAGCTTTGTCCCAATGCACCTGGAAATCACAGGTAAGGAACCCAAGTCAAGGGACTTGAAAAGTTTCCTAAATGCTCATTGTTCTAAATGTTTAAAAGTACTGCACCATTTTTAGCTGAAACTGTTGCCATGTAATTAATTCAATTTCTTCCCGAAAGGAAAAAGCTGCTGTTTTTCTCCGTTTTACCTTCAGCTTATTTTCGCGTTATTTCAGGTTTGCAGGAATGTCGTGTGACAGACTTCACGCATTTGTGGGTGCTTTTTTTAAAATTCATTAAATCTAGTTTAAATCCCGTTTCTGAACAGGATCTCGCTCGAGTGATAAGGTCCAATGGCTGCTACCTGTCTTGAAACCTCCCAAGACTTGCAGATGATCAAGATTAAGCATTTCAGTAACCAAATTCTTTTGCAGTTCCTTTTCTAGGCCAGACTGCTGTCGCCACCCA
>NW_024810564.1:0-2903 GCF_019175285.1 Sceloporus undulatus | reverse complement strand
AAATCCCTTGGGTCATGATCTCCTATGTCAGAGAGCCAATTTAGACTAGACCTGTACTAAATTCACATTACTTTTGGTTTCTCAATTCAGTCAAGCTAATTTACCCCAAATCTTCAGACCACTCAGATCCTATTCAGGCTCTCTTCCCTGCCCCCTGAGCTGTTTCTTCCTGATTCTCCTTTCCTCGTGTGATATTTAATCTGGTCAGTTTTGATGACACTCAAGTGATCTTATTTAAAAGCATCAATGTTATTAACATGTCAGAAAAAAAAGCTTTTATCAGGTATATTACCCTTCTCATAATAGTAATTACACGTGATAAATAATAGGGTTTCATCTTATGTCCAAATGTTGGGAAGCCTTTTAAGTTCATATATGGATACACAGTCCTTCAAATACACTGCTCCATTACTGTTTTCAACTGTAGGTTAAGCCCCTAAACAAAATGATGCACAGTGCAGCTGGTACAAAATTAGTGTAAGATGTGCTCTCACACATATGGCCACGTTTTGAACAGACTGCAATATGCAAACCTATTTTAAAATTAGAACCATGTAGAGGTTATAAACAACATTCATTTTGTTTGTTTGTTAGTTTGATTTCTTCCTCAACATGGGACCCAACTTGGGGTAAGCTAATTTGCTTGAAAGGGTTTTATTCCCTCCCTCCCATTTTCCATGATGCGCCCCCTCCGCCCCCTTAACTTGGTTATCCTTTTATATCTAATTGTTTGAAATTTCCAACATAAAAGCCTAGACAAATGCTTCTTAAGCTCTTTTACATTATTCTTAAGATGCCTAAACACTCTAAAAGACACAGACCCCATCTGATATTGAAAGCTAAGGAGGCTGAGCCCTGGTTAGTACTTAGAGACCACAAAAGATACCAGGTGTTACATTGCAGAGGATGTAACTGGCAAAGCCACCTCTGAGTATTCCTTGCCTCAGAGCATGAGGGATTTCTAAACCTAAAAAATGAGGAAGGGGGATCCCCATGTTCTAGGTCTGTTAAAACTTGTCATTGTATATTGCCTAAGGATATCTAAATACAGCTCTGATGAAACAGTAGTGGAGTGGCAGGGGGAGATTAATGAAACATTGACTGTTTCTTCTACAGTTGGGGATAAAACAAGCTTCTATGTAGCTTATGGTCTAGCATTTAAGATTAAAAGTAAATTGCTTCTTCAGCAGTTGGGAGAAACAGGAACTCAGGTTATGCCTCTTTAGGATTTTCTTCTATTATTTTCATAGTAGTCAGGAGGATCATACAAACATGCATCAGGGAGCACAGGCTATCCCTGGATTACAGTTTATTCCACAACTTATTCTATGACACATGTTATAGTGATACTAGGAAAGGACCAGATGTTGAAAATCCAAAGCAATTGCCCACTTAGGTTTTTGCAGTCTCCTGATGCAAACGCAAGGATGGCTAATAGCACAGGATAATTGGAGTATTTATTGTTCAAGGATGAAACAGAACCAGCTGGCTTCAGCTACCAAAGGACCATGTCTTCTGACAAATTAGGTTCAGGCCCATTAATGGGGTAAACTAAGAGGGTAGCTAGTTTTGTAGCAGCCAGACTGCAAAGAGGTAATAGGTAATATGTCCCCAAAGCATGGAAAGTCTTGATCTCTCTTCCAAATATCCTCAATATGTCTTCTCCATATTAAATAAACAGATTTTATTGTGATTCTATACATTTTCCCAACATAACATTTCTGCTCATCTCTCACTTGCTTTTTACCTCAGGCACATCACTTCATCACAGGTACATACATAAAGCTGAGGTGCAGCTTCAGCCTGATTCATGGGCATGAATCATCTGAATGCCCCACCCCTAGATCGGTCCAAAGGTGGCACTTTTGGCCCATCTGTTTCAGGCCTGAATCTAGCCTCCTCAAAGATCTTAGGTCTGTTACAGACTGCCAAAATAAAGCTGCTTCGGGTCTCTTTGAATTTATGCAATTTAAATGATGCATGCATCCTAAGAATCCGGAAGCTGCACCAAAAGCTGCACTCTGGTGCTCAGGAATGGAGTGTGGCTTTGGCGCGACCTCCGGACTCTTAGGACCCATGCATCATTTAAATAGCATACTGGCAAAGAGACCCGAAGCAGCTTTATTTTGGCAGTCTGTAACAGGCCTTAGTAAATGGGCAACATCATGACTAAAATGAAAACAGTCTCCTAAGAAACCTGTTCCCAAGGCCCAAACCTTAATCAATGTTTTGAATAAAGCTCAATAATTAGCCTGAGAACAACACAGGTGGAATATCAGTGGAGTGAGTTAAGTAAGGCATGCAGAATGATTCACAAGTCCCTTCTCCAGGAGGATGTTTACCACTTTCAGAAAAAGCATACTTGGGCACAATTGCCATCTGACTCTGCAAGAGCAGACCAAGGTCTAGGAGAACTCGCAGTCACCAACATTCACAGTCTCCAACACTCCAATCCTTTGCAGAAATGGGTTATACCTCACTCTCAAAATTAGTACCCCTAGCTATCAGTATCACTTCCTTCCTTCTCCATATTTAGGCCTTGTCTGTGCTGGCCAGAATACTCCAGAGGCAGCCCAGAGTATCCTGGCATTGGAGCTGCCCTGACCTCCAAACTTACTTGATCCTCCATTTCTGTGCTGAAGCAGCTGTGTGCATGGGTTTCCCACAGAGCTGCCTGGAGTGTCTACTATTGCTACAGATAGTTTGCTTCTGAGGTCAGAACAAGTTGCCCAGTGGCAATCACATGTCTGGGCACCACATTCTGACCTCAGAACAAGTGACTAGTGATAGCAGTAGATATGCTGGTCTGTTCAGTGGGATGTCTGTGTAGACAGCCACCCCAGTATGAAAACAAAGGGCTTCAGAGCTTCTGGAAGTACTGTATTTTAATATTCATTTCAAGG
>NW_024810563.1:0-2904 GCF_019175285.1 Sceloporus undulatus | reverse complement strand
TCAGGCAATGGCAAGCTATTTTCGGGCAATGGGAAGCCAGTTTGAATGCAATTCAAATTCACGTAAATTCGCTGAACTAGCAAATTCACATGAATGCGTTCTGGCCCCACTTTCTTTTCATTCGAAAGTAAGAGGAATTCCTCCTGTGTGATGAACTCCAATGTCATGATCCGATTCTGCCCTCACTGCGCATGTGCAGAGAGGCTAATTTGAATTCTAGACTATAATGGTACGTACTCATATGATAATTTCTTTTGAATTTGCACTGCTTTAGCTTTGGGGTGAGCACTGTGTTCTTCTGTAGTGTGATAATCATCCACACTCTTGCATTCATTTCCAAATTGACCCCACTTTCTTTTCTTTTGAAATTGAGAGACATTCCTCGCATGTGATAACATCCCCTGGGGATTGACATCTACTTGATATTTTAACAGGGATATGTACTATTTGCATAATATGGCTACCAGTCAGTAATTTGACTCAAGAATGCCACATACTATCTGTGTTTGGTTGAGGCAGCATACAAATATCATTTCTTTCCAATAATCTATTATCCCTTGGGGTTATTAAGACATTTATTCAGTATTACCTTCTTACCTTTGCATTGTTTGTATGCATGGGACACATAAAGAAAAGCACAATATCAAACAGAACCTCATTTTTAATAGACTATAAAGATAATAGTTGTGCAAGTGCAGAACTGGACCATTATGGGACTACTATCCTGTCCCTACCAATTTTGTTCTGTCAGATAGTAAATGGCTCAAATTTATAGAACCAGTACTGAGCAGATTTTGTGATTTTGTATAGTGTTCTCAGTGCAGCATGTTAAAGGCTATCAGGAATATCCTGTAACAGGAGACGCCTTATGAGCTAGTTGTTCCTAGTGTTAGAAGCTGAAAAGTGTTATTATGATACACTTTGGCACCTTTCGGAATGGTATGAGTGAGACATAATCTTGTGAAGCCCAAAGAAGAGGAATAGATAGTTTAACATCCTGCTTTTTGGACTAGTGATATAATTTTGTGTTTATCTTCAACTGAGAGTGAAAAATCACTAGAGGTAGTTGGAAGATGCTCATTATCTATAGCAAGAGCAGACAAAGCCAACTTGCAGTATCAGAGATGATTAAAAGAAAAAGGGAGGGTGTGTGTGTGTCAATTTGAATTGCAAATTGACAGTCTTCCAATTGCTGTTGGCAGAAGGGAGCCCAATATGCCCCACCAAGCAACTGCTGTTCAAGATGCAGCTTTACACCATAGAGGACTTCTTTGGCAGGGAATGAAAGAAGTTACGCCACTGGGTGTCTTTTTGCCATGTCCAATAAACCCAAGGATTATTAGTCTCCTGGCTTCCACAATTGAGCAAACGCAAAACCATATGGTTCCTCTTCTTAAGTGTAGTCTTCCGAGAGGAATAGCCTCATTTTCCCCACCACCCTTCCTCTCACTACTTATGCTTGAGAGACAGCAAAGCAGCAATAAGGAAGAATCATAAATATGAAAGCCTCACAACTTTATGGTTCCCCATTGCCTGCTCCATCTGGCAGTATGAGATCAGAATTGGGCTTTAGTGGTCCTTGTGGTTTCCCTCCCCTTCTTAGCCTTTTACAGTCCTGCCCTCCAACACTCTACATAGAATTAAGGTCCAGGAAGGTAAGAATCATTTAGTTTGTTTACATGTACAAAAAGATACTAGAAGGTATTCCAGACTATAGAAACTATAATCCAGAATATAATACAGTATCCTTGTAGAAAGTTTTCTACAGCGCTTCACACACTTTCCCCCCCCCCCCCCCCCCCTTTTAAAAACTTCATGAAGATCTTGCTTATAACCTCAGTGTGGCATCTCTTAATTATTCAATGGTAAGAGAAATAGGTTCTCTACTTGGTTAAGAGATACTTTTATTTCTCTTCATATGTTTCAGGACTGAATATTAGCAATAAGAAATAGATTTCAGGATTGAGTCATTGTTTTCCCATGCAAGATGTACTGACTTTTTGTTGTGTATTTACATTACAGTAAATCAAATATCCCAGCCAGGATTGGTACAGACCAGGTATCCTGTATAGACTCAGTAGACCTGACCTCCCTATGGTCTTCGAAAGTTCTTGGCAGAGACACTACGTCCTGACCTCCTGTAGAAACTATGGAAAGCCTACTTCTGAGCCAGGCTTCCTGCCCATCATTCCCTCTGAGAGCCCAAATTGGGTCCCACCTGCCTTTTCTCTCTCTCTGCATGTCTGTCCCCACTACAAGTCTCTCTGACACCTGGGCTACCTACCTAGTGGAAAAGGAAATATCTAAAAGGGTCCAGATGTCCTTCATGTACTGCAGCCACTCACTCACAAACCATAAGGTTGTAAGTTCAATACCAGCCAGGGCTCAAGCTCGACTCAGGCTTGCATCCTTCCGAGGTCGCTAAAATAAGTACCCAGTTTGTTGGGGGCAATTAGCTTACAGCTGTAAATCATTTAGAGACTGCTTAGGCAGCATGAAACAGTATATAAATGAAACTGCTATTGCTATTGCAATGCCTGTCTGGATCAGTAGTAGTGGCTGACAGTGGGAAGGCCTCTGTGAGACATCCCCCTTGTATGGATGCACAGCAGCCAACTGTCCATCCAGATGACCCTCTCAAACAGTTGTGTTGAGAGGTGACATTCATAAATTGCAGCAAGGGAACTGTTACACATCATATAAGCCTTTGGCTCGGTGTCAGGTCTACAAATGATTTAACACCAGGCTCCCCAGGAATATGTAGGGCACTGTTTGAGGCAGGTGGCCCCCTCTGGCTAGACTCCATTCCCAGGATGGATAGTGCTAGAAAGGACAGGATTCCACCACCTCCTCTTCTCTCCCCTAATTGAGGGTCTGAACAGACAGCCCAAAATAAAGATACTT
>NW_024810562.1:0-2905 GCF_019175285.1 Sceloporus undulatus | reverse complement strand
GAAGGGCCTTTTCCACAGCTGCCCCAGCCCTTTGGAATACGCTGCCCTCCGAGCTCCGCTCATCTACCACCCTGGCCCAATTTAGGAAGGACCTTAAGACCTTCCTATTTAAACAGGCATTCCCCGATTAAGATCCTGCGGGCCTCCCTCCTCTTCCGTGGCCATGAGGACGGGCTATGGGGCTTTTATTGCTGTTTTAGTTTGTATATTGTTGTTATGTGTTTTTAACTTTGTATTGTGTGCTTGTCACACTGCTGTAAGCCGCCCTGATCTTCTTGGAAGGGCGGGATAGAAATAAAGATTTTATTTATTATTTTATTATTTAAAAATAAAACACACATAGTTATGATGTCCTACTGGACGAAGAGGCTGACCTGGCTTGTTTCACGAAGACCTGGCTGGGTGATAATAGCTCAGCCACCTGGGATCGGGCCTTACCAGCCAGGTTCTCCGTCAGTGAGCAGGTAAGGGGAGTGCCTTTGGGCCATAAAGACAATCTTTCCTTGAGCAGGATACCTATCCGTATGATCGACCACATCAAATGTATTTACCTAAACTTAAAGACTAGGGAAAGTCTGGGGAATCTGTTGGTTTAATGTCCACCCGTTCCTTAACAGACTCCCTAGCCAAGCTGACACAACTGGTGTCTGAGCTGCTGCTGGTGTCGCCTAGGCTTTTGGTCTTGGGCGACCTCAACATCCCCCTTGAGGCCCCTCCTCAGCATGCGCAGGGATTGCCAGGGCCTAGGTACTGCTACTGCTGCTTATTCCACTAAGGCCTTTGCGGGAAAGGAAAGTATGCGCTGGGGGTTCAGCGGCCTCCTCTTCCTTCCCTCCTTTCTTCCTTTGAAGAGACCGCAATAGAGCTCAAGATACAGAGGGAAAGGCAGGAAAAGAAGGCTCTGCTTTGTAAATCAAGCTCTCTCTATGTATCTTGTTTGTTTGTAAATGTGTTTGCCTCTGCTGTTCTTATGGATGGGAATGGAGCTGAGGACTGAGGGTCAGTTTTGGACAAATTCAGAACTTCTGTGAATCAAAGAGTCCAGTGTGTTGAAATAGCAAAGAACTTTATTGAGAACACTTAGGAATTCAGTGTTTAAGCCAGAACCGGATGCCAAGGTACCTCTTGCCTCCTTCTTCCACCGTTCACATGCGCCTCTCCCCCTGGGGGCATGTCTGCCACCCAGAGTTCACAGACCAGGCAGTTAATAGCCTCCACAACTGTTTCCCTTCTCCAAAGCCATTCTAGGCCCCAATATCCTTAGCAACTACTTAAAACTACTAGCATTTAAACTACTAACAATCCCCCCTAAACCCCAATACCATTCTGGATGAACCACAGAACTTGCTTCTGATAATTGGCAGTTTACAATGCGGTATTTGGAATCCTTATAAAGTGGAGAGCAATAGTGCCTCACTAAACTACAAATTCAAATATTCTACAGGATGTTGCTATCACAATTAAACTATGCTTCAAAGGGATCTAGGACTCCTGATAGACTACAAGTTGAACTTGGACCAACAGTGTGATGCGGCAGCTAAAAAGGCCAATGTGATTCTAGGTTGCATCAATACGAGTATAGTTTCTAGATCAAGGGAAGTAATAGTGCCGCTCTATTCAGCTTTGGTCAGGCCTTACTTGGAATAATCCTGTGTTCAGTTCTGCCCTCCGAAATTCAAAAAGGATGTTGACAGGTTGGAACATGCCCAGAGGAGGGCAACCAAAATGGTGAAGGATCTGGAAACCATCAAGCCCTATGAGGAGCAGCTTAGAGAGCTGGGTATGTTTACCCTGGAGAAAAGAAAATTAACAGTGGATATGATATCCATGTTTAAATATTAGAAAGGGTGGCATTAAGGATGGAGCAAGCTTGCTTTTTGCTGCTACAGAGAAAAGGAGACACAACAATGGAACCAAACGACAGAGAATGAGATTCCACCTAAACATTAGGAGGAACTTTGGGACAGTAAGAGCTCAACGACAGTGGAATATACTTCCTTAGAGTTTGGTGGAGTTCTCTTCTTTGGAGGTCTTTAAACAGAGGCTGGATGGTGCTTGGAATGTGTATTCCTGCATGGCAGAAGTGGGTTGAACTGTATGGCCCTTGTGGTCTATTCCAACTGTGATTCTATAATGCTAGTGGATTCCAGTTACTTACCCACAGAGGCCACATTCTCATAATTCTCCATCATTACAGAACTGTACATAAGCCTCTGCTTCTTTGTCAATAGTTTCCATTCATCCTCAGTGAAATAAACCGCCACATCCGCAAAGGTCACCTGCAACAGAAAATAGCCCTCATCCACAGAGAGACTAAGCAAAAGGGCAGGAAAGCACATGGTGCCTCCAAATATTGTTTGATCACTTTAGAATTCAGTCCAGGAAATAAACTTTAAATGCTGTCAGCCAGAAAAAAGCTACTGCCTTTGAAATCCAGTTTGTCTCGAATCTCTTCAATATAATATGCAATATAATGAACAATATAAGTTAGGCCATGGCTGGGATATTGATGCTGAATTAGGATACTGACTATCCCAACACATACAGTACATTTAGCCACCAAAGAATTATAGTGCATTTAGACATTTCTTGCCACATTTTGGAGGCAAATGTCATTTTTATAAAGCAGTTGTGGAGAGCACTCTGGGCTTAAGGATCACTGGGCCCACCCCCTATTTATATCCAGAGACATTCTCCCATAGCCCCCAACATTTCATTGATGGAAAAAACAAGACACATGTGGACAAGCAACCCAGAAGGCAGGGAAGATGGCCAAAGTTGTTTTTGAGGAAGATCACACAAGCTAGGAAGGGCACAGCAGTTTGCTTTTGCTTCAGCCTCCTGAGAAGGGTCATATCCTGTCTCCTTCTTTACTCACCTCTCCCCACTTTTGAGCTGATAGGCT
>NW_024810561.1:0-2905 GCF_019175285.1 Sceloporus undulatus | reverse complement strand
TAATAATATAATTATATAATTATGTAATATTATTATTTTTATTATTATCCAAAACGATCAATGGATAAGAGAATATCCCATTCCTTGGAGCATGGTTCTTCCTTATCAGATCTCTTCCGGACTACAAACCCTAGCATCCCCATCCGCAGAGTTGCGTCTATATAAATAATCAATCAATTAAATGTATTGATTATTTCCCCAATGTATTGACCTTACCAGTAGGGAGATGATCCCCTTGTGCTGCTCTTCCACCAGATCACAGATTATCTTGTTGTTGAAATACGGGATCGGCTCCCACTGGATGGATAGATAGATAGATGAATAGATGGATAGATATATAGATGGAATTATGGACAGATGGAGGGATGGACAAACAGATGGATTTATGAATGGATGCATGAATAGATAGATACATAGATAATGACAGGATGGATGGATAGATAAATAGATAGATAGATAGATTTATGGATGGACGGACAGATGGATTTAGGAACAGATTGATGGATGGATGGATAGATGGATGGATGGATAGATAGATAGATAGATAGATAGATGAATAGATAGATAGATAGATAGATAGATAAATAGATAGATTTATGGATGGACGGACGGATGGATTTATGAACAGATTGATGTATGGATGGATAAATGGATGGATGGATGGATGGATGGATGGATGGATGGATGGATGGATGGATGAATAGATAGATAGATAGATAGATAGATAGATAGATAGATAGATAGATAGATGGACGGACAGATGGATTTATGAACAGATTGATGTATGGATGGCTGGATGGATGGAAGGATGCATAGATGGATGGATGGATGGATGGATGGATGGATGGATGGATGGATAGATAGATAGATAGATAGATTTATGGATGAATAGATAGATAGATTTATAGATGGATGGACAGATGGATTTATGAGCAGGTTGATGTATGGATGGATGCATGGATGGATAGATAGATAGATAGATAGATAGATAGATAGATAGATAGACAGACAGACAGATTGATTTATGGACAGATGGATGGATAGATGGAATTATTTATGGATGGATGGACAGATGAATTTATGGACAAATTGATGGATGGACAGTTGGATTTATGGATGGATGGATGGATGCATACATAGATAGGTTTATGGACAAGGATGGATTGATGGATGGTCAGACAGATGGACAGATGGATTTATGGATGCATGCATGCATAGATAGATAGATAAATTGATTGATTTATGAACAGATGGATGGATGGATGGATGGATGGATGGATGGACAGGTGGATTGATGGATGGATGCATGGATGGATAGATGGATGGATGATTTATGGATGGATGGATGTACAGATGGGTTTATGAACCGTTGGACGGATGGACGGACAGATGTACGGAGCAATGGACTGGCAAACCGATGGACGAATGGCTGCTTGATCAGCTGGGAGGGTGCCCAGTGCCTCCCAGTCCCTCCCAGTTTGCCCTCCCTCCTCACCTGGATGCCCTCCTGTTCATATTCCTCCTGCTCCGCCTTCAGAGTCATTTCAATCAGCAGCTGCTGCAGCTTCTCATTGCAGTAATTGATGCAGAACTGCTCAAAGCTCAAGAAACCCAAGAGAGAAGAACGTTAATGAATGGGAATTAATAAACCAATTAGCAAAAGGCTGCAGGGTCTGCCTCCATCCATCTATCCATCCGTCCATCCATAGATCCATCTATCCATCTCTTCACCTATCCATCCATTCATCCATCTCTCCATCCATAAATCCATCCATCCATCTATCTCTCCATCCATATGTCCATCCATCAATCCGTCCATCTGTCCATCCATCTGTCCATCCATCCATCCATCCATCCTTCCATACACCCATCTGTCTGTCTATAAATCCATCCATCCATATGTCCATCTATCCATCTCTTCACATATCCATCCATCCATCCATCCATCCATCCATCTCTTAACCTTTCCATCCATCCTTCCATCCATCAATCTGTCTGTCTATAAATCCATCCATGTCCATCTATCCATCCATCTGTCCATCTATCCATCTCTTCATCTGTCCATCTATCTCTCCATCCATCTGTCCATCCATCCATCTGTTCATAAATCCATCCATCCATGTCCATCTATCCATCCTTCTGTCCATCCATATGTCCATCTGTCCATCCATCCATCCGTTCATAAATCCATCCATCCATATGTCCATCTATCCATCCATCTGTCCATCTATCTCTCCATCCATATGTCCACCCATCCATCTGTCCACCCATCCATCCATTCATAAATCCATCCATCCATATGTCAATCTATCCATCCATCTATCTCTCCATCCATCTGTCCATCCATCCATATCTCCATCTGCCCATCCATCCATCCGTTCTTAAATCCATCCATATGTCCATCTATCCATCTCTTCATCTGTCCATCTATCTCTCCATCCATATGTCCATATGTCCATCCATCCATCCATCCATCCATCCATATGTCCATCCACCCATCCATCAATCCATCTCTTAACCTTTCCATTCATCCATCCATCCGTCCATCCGTCCATCTCTCCATCCATCCGTCTGTCCATAAACCCATCCATCCATCCCTCCTCTGACCCAACTGGACCTCCAGCCCTGTCTCCAATGGCCACCCGTCCTAAACGCCGTCACCGCGGTCCAGACCCAAAACGTCTGGCTGGCCACAGGACTGACCTGTTCGTCTCGAAGACCTCGAAGCCATAGATGTCCAGGAGCCCGATGACGGTCTTCCTGTGGAGGTCCTTGTTGGCCAAAGAGCTGTTGATCTTGTTGACCAGCCAAGTGAACATCCGGCCATAGACTGCCTTTGCCACCGCATCCCGAGCGTAAAACGCCAGATCAACGTCCAGTGGGCTCAAGACCTAAAAAAGAAGGT
>NW_024810560.1:0-2905 GCF_019175285.1 Sceloporus undulatus | reverse complement strand
AGCCCCCTGGACCTAGCATAGATTCACTGCAGCTCCCCTACACAACAGATACTCCATGTTAAAATGCTTTTGATGTTGCTGTGTTGCGCGGCACGTGAGGCAACACGTTAATGTATGGCGCCAGATTCTTCACGTTGACTGTAGTCAGTAGTTTGTGAGCTAAAGAAATACCTGTCGCTTTCTCAAGGACAAAGAGACACTGTAATCTTCTCTCAGATGAGGCTTTTATTCATATAAGAAGTTCCACTGTGTACAACACTATATACATCGACACCCTCCACCATCCACACCAGTAACAACCCAGTCTGAGGCACACACTCTGTCACTCTTCCTCAGTGACAGTTGAGAATGACAGTTGACAGTTGCATCAACATTCCAGTGATGCACTGTTTAAATGCTGAGACATCTAACTGCCACTAGAGCTGTCAATGACTTCCACAACAGCTCCATCTAGTGGCCACATGCATGTCATTCCCTCAGACCTGTTCACCATGGTCCTGACACTCCATGCCTTGTGAGAGTGGAGGGGGTTCAGGGGATGGGGAATGGGAGAGGACCCTGGCTATGTCCCTGGAGCTAGATGTGAAATGAGCGCATCATCTGCTGAAACCTCCTGACCTCCCCAGTGGCCCTCAGAGGAGAAGGCCTTCCTTTGGCTTCTGGCTAGAGAAACACAGCTGGATGCTTCTCCAAAGCCTCGCACCCAACACTCTCATCAGGCATGGAATGAACATGGAGCATGGCTTCCACAATTCCCATTTTTCATTTTCTATTCCTCCTAATTTCACATCTATTTTAAACCTCTCCCTCATTTGATGATAAAGATACCAGTGACAATCTAGGCCAGATTCTTTAGGTTCTTCTTGTGTTTTGATCTCTAGTTTTTCTTTTGATTGTTTCAGTACATCCTTGTATCTTAACCATTTAGTTTTCTGGATACCTTTCCTCCTGAAAAGAGCCTCATGCGGCAAACACCATAAATGTATTTTTGGACATATTCTACACTTGTTTTCCCCAGATCTTCAATAGAGCTTTTCTTACGAAATGATTTGTGCTTTCTTTATGAACTTTCGCTTTACCATAAATTAGGTATCCATTCCACCCAAATCTTAAATGTTCACCCTCCAGACATAACAACTGTTCATTCTCTGACAGAACCCACTCTCTAATCCAAACTAAACAACAAGCAGCATAATAAAGTCCTCTTCTACTTTTGTCATCACAAAGTATTTTCGCTTTTATCCTGGCTCTTTTTTAATTCCAAATAAATGTTGAGATTTCCTTTTGCCATAGATTCAATGGATTTTCATTCTGGATGATGGGTTTCTCTTGAAACAGAAACAGTATTTCAGGAAGGAAACTCATTTGGATCAGTGATATTTTTCCTAATAGCGTTAAGTGTAATTTCCCCCATTTTTCTAGGTCTTTTCTGATTTCCTTCCATGTGTCTCATAATTATTGTGAAATGGATCTGAGTTTTTATTTGTTACATTTATTCCTAGATATTTAACTTTTTTCCCCACTTTAAATCCACTAATTTCTTCCAGGATTTGTTCTTACTTTCTCCCATGTTTTTTGTCATTATTGTTGTTTTGTCTCTGTTTCCTTTTAGTCCTGAAACATATTCCAGTTCCACTATTACATCCATCAATTGTCTTCTGCTCTTTTCTGGGTTCTCCAGGGAATACAAATGTCGTCTGAGAAGACTCTCATTTTAAACTCAGTTGTTTTTAATTTTTATTCCATTGATCTTACTTTCTAATCTTATCCTATTATTCAGTGCTTCAAGGATCAGAATGAACAAAAGGGATGAAAGTGGGAAAGCTTGCTATTTACATTTTGAAATCACAAATTCTTCTGTTTTTTATAGTTAACAATTAGTTTGGCTCTTTGATCTTTATATATTGCCTTTATCTATCTTTAATAAGAAGCTCCTATTTCCATTTTTCAAGTGTCACAAATAACCCATCCTATGTTACTGAAGGCCTTTTCTAAAAAGATAAGTGTTTTTTCGTTGTGACTTTGAAAATATTCAATTATATTTCAGATGTTTCGTATGTTATCTCTGAGTTATCTGTGAGGGAGAAATCCCGATTTGTCCTTATGAATCCAGTGTTTAAGAACTTTTTTGAGTCTATGGGCCAAAATCATATAAAATAATTTATAATCCATATTTTAATAAGGAAATTAGCCTATAGCTCTTTACCTCAGTTGCATCTCTATCTTCTTTTAACAGCAAAGTTATATTAGCTTGTTTCCATGTTTCAGGATAACGGTTTTCTTTGAGGGCATTTTCTTTGATGGCATTTAAAGGAAGAAATACCTTTAAACCCTTTGATCTTTTTGCTCAATATGACATGTAAACTGAAAAAGGAAGTAGCTAAAAGATTTTCCAGACTAATTTTGTACATGGTCACTCACAGTATTGGAAAAACAATAATTAAACTAAGGATAATTAAACTAAGAGAAGCAAAGGGATTGGACATTTTAACGGCAATCATGAGGGATAAACCAGTTGAGAAAACTAAAGAGGACTGGTCAGGCTTTGATTTATTTTGTAATACTAATTATTAATTTATAATCCCAGATATCATATGGAAAGTCTACATGAACATTAGGGGTTTAACACGTATCGATACCTTGTAGCAATTTAAATAAATTAAATAAAAGGGTCATAGTATATCTTGATTTCAGTAAGGCCTTTGACAAAGTTCCCCATGACATTCTTGCAAACAAGCTTGTAAAATGTGGGCTAGACAAAGGAACTGTTACATGGATCTGTAATTGGTTGACCGGCCGAACCCAAAGGGTGCTCAACAATGGCTCCTTTTCATCCTGGAGAGAAGTGACCAGTGGGGTCCCACAGGGCTCTGTCCTGGGCCCGGTGCTATTCAACATCTTTATC
>NW_024810559.1:0-2905 GCF_019175285.1 Sceloporus undulatus | reverse complement strand
TTCCAGGCTGTCCTTCGGAGATGGGGACCCATCTCCCTCCAATTCTCCCTTCCAACCCCTGCACTCCTTGGCCTGTGTTGCGACTTCCCTAGCCAGGGGTGGCTGGTTCTCCTCCTCTCCCTGCATCCCCAACACCAGTCCCTGGGTGCCAAGGGGTTCCAAAGGCAGGACAGAGGAGAACATCCAGAGAGGCCCGGATGTGGACGAGTGTCTGTCCCTGCTTCTGTGCCCTCCATTCTCCAGCACCAGAAATGGTTCTTCACAAGCTCTGCAAGCCAAGCTCATAGTATGGCCCCCCTCAGACTGGAACATTAGTTGTTGCGCTCATCACCTCTCTTGTTATGAACGCTTTTGTGCATTTTGGCTGGGAGGATATGCAAAGAAAAACCCATCTCCTGGTGTCAGTACACACTGCTCCAAATATCGTTATCCCTCCGAATTTGTGGGTTTGGAACTCGCGGTTTTGAATATCCACGAGGTTGCTGCCTCCCCCACTCCTTTCCATCCCTCCCTCCTTCCCTCTTTCTTTCACCCCCAGTGGGCCTGGCGTGGCCTCGGGGGCTGGGAGGGGGCCTTCCCTCATTCTGAGAGTAGTGAGCCAAGGCGCAGGGGCCGTCAGGGCCTGTTGTCTGCACCCCATCGGCCGTCCGCCATGCCGCCTTCCCTTCCTGCTGGGCGCATGCCATGTCCGCTCCAACACAGTCGCTGGCTGCCTGCTTGCTTCCACTCTCATCTCGTCACCCTGGGAATGGGGCACAGATGGGAAGGAAGTGGGGAACCCACAATAATAATAATAATAATGATAATATTTTATTTATATCCCGCCTCTCCAATTGGATCGAGGCAGCTCACAGCAAGGGTAAAAAAATGTAATACAGAATAAAATCCATTATTATTATTATTGTTGTTGTTGTTGTTGTTGTTGTCCCTCCTTCCCACACCACAACTTAATATTCCCAAATACAGTGCGCCCACGTCATATGTGGCTTTCAGCATATGCTGAAAGCTGCCCAGGGAGAAAGGGGTGGCATGTCCCATAGGGAATAATGGGGCATGTGCCTGTGGCGTGTGTGCACTGTCACACTGCTGCATACACGAGCCCCATTCATTTAAATGGGGCTCAAGCATACATGGAATTTGCTTTACGCGGGGGAGTCCCCATGTAAAGCAAGGGCGCACTGTAACAATAATAATAATAAAATGACATCCAATAAGAAAAGTGATAAAGCTACAAAGAAACACTGGGAGTCCTGGGGTATTCTACCTGGGGGTCTATATTAGCAGGGACCATTTGAGCTAGTCCAATACGTTGGGGGGGGGCAACTTGGCTCTTACTTGAGAGATTTTATCTGCAAAGCCATCATTCAATGCATCACAGCAGGCTGTTGCATGATCTAATAATGTGTTCTGGGGTAGGTATCAGAGTGCGATCCCTTCCCACCCTGAACAATTCTGCTGGATGGGAATTTGCAGATGCAATATATGCAGAGCAGAAAGATTTCTTCACTGCATGTATTGCCACCCCATAGGAATGAAGAAAATTCTTACGGCGTGTCTTGTCAAATGACAGCCAAGTTTTCTGCCAGTGGCATTCTAGTCATTGTCCAGCCTGCTTCATGTTTCTGATTCTTTTTGTGTGCCATAATTTACAGTTAAACGTGGGCTGAAAAGGATGCTTAAGAGCGATTGTGTCAATAGCCCTGGTCAAATCAGTGTTCCAAGTGTGAATCAAGGCTTTGACAGAATCACCAGGGCTATCTACCATTAAACCCTCTAGGGCTTTCTGGAATCCTATTGGTTCCATTAGCCTTCACGGGCGGACCATTTTAATAGGTCCTCTACCCCCGACTGGGCAAACAGTAGCCTTCAGTCCAACTTTGACCAGGAAGCGATCCATCCATGACAGTGGGGTGATATTAATTGCCTCCGCTCATGGATACGCCTGTTCCATACTGAAGACCATCTCAAGAGTATGGCCTACACAATCTGTGGGCCCAGAGACTAACTGGGATGGGCCCATGTCTGCCATGGATACCATGAACTCCTGAGCTGCACTTGCTAGCTTTGTCAAACTGGGCTCAAGTGGGATGTTGAAGTGGCCCAGGACTAACAGCCTAGGTGACTCTAACACCAACCCTGAGGCCAGTTGTGTCAGCTTGGTTAGGGAGTCTGCTGGACAACAAGGTGGACAGTATGCCAACAGAATCCCCAAACTATCCTTGGTACTCAGGCTTAGGTACCTACACTCGAAGTGGTCTGTTTTCCGGACCAGGTATCCTGGGAAAAGTAAGGGCCCGAACAGACAGGACAAAATAAAGCTGCTTCGGGTCACTTTGGAGGTATGCTGTTTAAATGATGCTTGTGTTCTAAGAGGCCGGAAGCCATGCTAAAGCCATACTCCAGTCCTAAGGCATCATAAGAGGCCGGAAGTTGCACCAAAGCTGTGCTCCAGTCCTAGGGCTGAAGTATGGCTTTAGCACAGCTTCCGGCCTTTTAGGACACATGCATCATTTAAACAAAAAAGAAAAACAAACAGCTTCATTAATATACCACTTCAAACTGACCTAACAGTGTCTAAGCGGTTTACAACTGTAAGCTAATTGTCCCCAACAATCTGGGGACTCATTATAGCGACCGCCTCGGAAGGATTCAAGCCTGAGTTCAACTTGAGCCCTTTCGCTGGTATTGAACTCACCACCTTATGGTTTTGAGTGAGTGGCTGCAGTACAGGCATTTAACCATTGCGCCACCAGCAGACTTCCAAAGTGACCTGAAGCAGTTTTAGTTTGGTCTGTCTGTTTGGGCCCTAGGATTGTTTCCCATCTGTGTCCCATTCCCAGGGTCATGGGATGAGAGGGAAAGCAGGCAGGCAGCCAGTGGCTGTGTTGAAGCGGGCATGGCGTGC
>NW_024810558.1:0-2905 GCF_019175285.1 Sceloporus undulatus | reverse complement strand
TGGGGAGAATATTGATTCAATTGTCTGGTTTCCTTTGTGGGAATAAATAATTTAACACAGCAGATCCTGAGATGGAACAGATAGAACTGCTGAATAAGTAGCTCATAACCAGGTAGCCACATGGTGTGATAAATAGACCTTAGAAGGTTACATTTTAAAAGCCATTACAGTGGTACCCCGGGTTACGAATGTAATCCATTCCGCGGCGCCATTCGTAACCCGAAATCTTTCGCTAGCCGAAAAAGCCATAGGCGCTAGCGCTAAAAGCCGCGATTTCGTGTGAAAAAGCGCCGAAAAGCACCAAAATTTTTTTCGTAAGCCGGAAAAAAAAACGTAACCCGAAACAGTTTTTTCCTATGGGATTTTTTCGTATCCCGGAAATTTCGTAACGCGGTGATTTCGTATCCCGGGGTACCACTGTATATGTATATCTGTAAATTACAGAATAATACTTGGTGTATCTAATGAAGAGGTTTGTAGTCCACTAAATCTTCTGCAGTGTTTAAGGTGCCATAAAATGCTGCTGCTTAAGAAAATGCATTAAAATACACTTTTCATTTGTTTATTTTTGATTGCTGGATTAGATTTCCTTATTGCAGAATATGGATTTCACACTTTTGATGAAAAATAGTGTTTTAAGAGAATACACAAGAACCATGGCCTGCTTCTAAGTAAAATTATATACTTGTCTCTCAGCAGTAACGCTTCAGATTGAGTTGGGGACCGAGAAGCAGGGACGTAGCCAAGGGGGGGTCCTTGGGGTCCGGACCCCCCCTTCCGTTAGATAAAATGAATGGTGTGTGCTGCTCCACTGCTGCACCCAAGCCCCATTAATTACCCCATACTTCCAGACTCTGAACTAGTGCAAACACAAAAGCAAGTGTGCACTTCCACACACACATGCAAGGAGATAAATATCTCCCTTTAGTTCCTTTTTTGCAGTTTGATAAGGAACAAAGTGTTCTGATTCAGTCTAGGAAAATCCAGTTTGGCTCGATCAGCTCCAAATATAATCCAATCATCTCTCCATGTGAGCGATGAATAAACACTCAATGCCCAAAATAGATATTAATATTTATAGGGAGAGCTTGCTGAGCCAGGAGTCTGGAAGAAATGAATTGCCTCCATCCAGTTTGCAGTGCATGTCACTGTGTTTTGCAGTTTCTCATAAAGCTGGTGAGGACTTGCTTGTACCATAGTATGTAAGGGCATTGCATTGAGTAGAGTACACAGCCTCTCAGAGAGGCTGATATGGAGGGCTTCCCTAAAGCATTTAGCACAAGCTTCCCTCCAGCTCTTATTTAACTGAAATCCAATCAGTAGATCTGAGAAATAAGTTGCCTTGTGGATCCCAAAAAACGAGAAGAGCTAAGTGGTTAACTATCACTTTTCACTGCACCAAATTCAGTGGATGAGAGAGCTTGCAAATACTGTAAGCTGATAGTCAAAGGCATGCCTTTTCTTCAAATTAATTTAGGAGACACATTTCACACACTTCAAGTAATTTACTTCTATAGTATGGAAGACTAAGGCTGCATCCATATTGGAGAAATAACCCAGTTTGGCTCTGGGCCCACAACAAACTCCAACTCCCAGAATTCCATAGCCTTGAGCCAGGATACTTAAAATGGTGCTAAACCAGGTTATTTCTCCAGTGTGGATGCAGCCTAAGATTCCATGGAGACAAGAGTAATATATACAGTTGGCCCTTGGTATCCACTGAGGTTTGGTTCCAGGACCCCCATTGATATCCGTGGATGCTCAAGTCCTATTGAATACAATGCTGTAGTAAAATGATGCCCCTTATAGAAAATGGCAAAATCAAGGTTTGCTTTTTTGGAATTTATAATTTTTAAAAATATTTTCAAGCCGTGGATAGTTGAATCCATGGATATGGAAAGCTGACTGTACTGTTTATTTCAGTGCAGGGTGTGTCCTACTGGCTAGGAGGAGAAAACCAAAAGCAGCAACTCATGCAAAGACGGATTAGACAGACCCCTGACCTTGGTTCCCTGGAGAGTGTAATTGTTCTGCCTCTGTGCATCAGGAGTGATTCAATTTTCTAACTAAGATGCAGCATAATTTGCTTCACCAGCTGAGGATGACTAGATGCCAGCAAGGCCAAAACAATAAATCAAGCAAAGCCCAAGAGAGCAGTCTCTTCCATGAACAGTAGCTTAGGGCAGTGCTGCCATCAGGCTAGGAGTGTGGAGCAGACTTTCAGAGCCCTGCTCAGTAGCATAACTCTATAAACACAGGTTGGCTTGCTTATCACATCCTGAAGTAGGTAGTGTAGTATCAATTGCTATCTAAAGAGCCTGATCCCTGTGAAACCATTACATCTAGAACAAAGGTGGGCAAGCTATCCAAATGGGGACCTTCATCCCTCTAGCCTGCACCATGCTTCATCCTCCTGCTGCCAATAATCCCAGTGGTTTTGCAGAATACATGGTGTACAGCAGGGGTAGGCAACCTGCGGCCCACGGGCCGGATGCGGCCCGGCGAGGCCTTGGGACCGGCCCCAGCCTGGTCTTGCCGCCGATTGCCGCCGGGGCCTTTGGGGGGCAATTGTCTATAGAAGTCTCAGAAACATGCATTTATATTAACATTTTTTAAAAAAATCAGCAAATTTTTTCACGTGTCCTCCATTTTTTAAAAAAAGTGTCTTCCATTTGAAAATTTTGTCCTACATTTGTCCTGGTTTATTTATATATTTATTTTTTTAAAAGAAAAATTAATTATTTATTTTTTGGCTTCGGCCCCCCCAGGTGTCTGAGGGACAGCAACCCGGCCCCCGGCTCAAAAGGGTTGCCTACCTCTGGTGTACAGAGATCATACACCTTATTTGCCCCCCAACAGCCTAGTAGAGGTGCATTCCTGCTGGGGAAAAGGTTGAATGATCCCT
>NW_024810557.1:0-2905 GCF_019175285.1 Sceloporus undulatus | reverse complement strand
GGAAGGAACTCAAAACCTTCCTATTCAAGCAGGCATTCCCCGATTAAATATCCTGTGGGCCTCCCTCCTCTTCCGTGGCCATGAAGATGGGCTAACGGGGCCTTTGTTATTGTTTTTAGACTGTGTTTTATTGTTGTTTTATGCTTTTAACTTGTATCTGTTGCACTTGTTGCATGTTGTAAGCCGCCCTGATCTTTTTCGAAGGGCGGGATATAAATAAAGATTTTATTATTATTTATTTATTAATAGCTGCTCTATAAGAATGTAGTGCAATAATTTAGTTATTTGTTTTTAAAACAGTTCCCTGGTCAGAAAAGCACTCAGCAGCTTTAGAAAATCATATCGGAATCAATGTAGAGCAGGGGTTCCCAACGTGGGATGTGAGATGTTTCAGGGGATATGAGAAAAAGTAGCTTGTGTCTTTGAGTGGTAAGTCATGAGTCATCACTCCATCTTTTCAGAATAAATCAGAATCAAATTGCTCGGTTTAGATTTGCGTTTTATGCACCGAGTTGAAAGCTTATTTTTTTATAATTTGTTCACCCACATTATTCTATGTGGTTCAATTTGTGGATCAAAAATTAAAAATTAGACTTCTTCATCTTCACATGTGATATCACTTTTGTAAGGGTTTGAATATTAATCAAACATTTCATAGGGGCAGAAACAGCAGAATTGGAATTCATCCATAAACTACAGTCCCTCAGCAATGAATTGAACAGGGATAATGGCTTCCTGGCTCACTATACACATTTCAACACTGTCTGACCCCATCCTCAGGGGAGCATCCTTCACTCATCTATTCTCCCCACCTACAGGCTAGTTTCCAAAGCCAAACTGGTCTCACTGAACTACAAGCCTCAGAATACAGCAGGAGGCAGCCAGAGCACTATAAGAGGGTAGTGCGGTAAGATTAGTCGTTCCTGTTAGCACACTGGAGACCAAAATGTATTATAAGGAAGGGTTACCAGTCTTCTTTTGAAATGCATAACTGCCATATGCCCAAGAGCAGCTAGCAAATCACTTTTTCTTTCCATTCAAAGGCCCTTACCACACCGTTTAAATAACCTGGTTTACCTCTTCTGAATTGAAATCTAATTCAGACTGCAGCTGGGTCCTATCACAAGGATTTTGTTGCCAAAGCCACTAGGCAAGTGTAGCCTGGCTGCAGCCCGGGTCCCCGGCATGATTCGGGAGCCTCATTTTGAAACTGGGAGCTTTCTGGCTTCAAAAAATGGCTGCCAACGTGCATTGGGGATGTGGGCTGCAACCGGGCTGGATTTGCCCGATGGCAAAAATGCTTGTGATAGGACCTGGCTTCAGTCCAAATTAGACTTCAGTTCAGAAGAGGTAAGCCAGGTTATTTAAGCAGTGTGATAAGGTTTTAAATTCAGTTGCGGTCCTGAACAAACAGAGCTTCTGTGTTAGACAGCTGCATGAAAGTACATTTTAAATAACTTCTCTCACCTATCTGTCTTGGACTTGCAGATAGTTCATGGCCAATTATTTGTGGCTAATGGAATCTTCACAGCACCTGCCTGCATCCTCATGAGAAAAAGTACAGCCTGGAGGATATTTTGTCTCCAAAAGGGGCATTCTCCTTTAATAACTCTTTTTCTGCCCAGGAGTAATGCTCCCTTCTTTTATGAGCTATAGTTGTTATGATATTATGTCTTTGCAAATAACAAGAGTCTTTCTGGTTGATTTTATATAATTTTTTTCTGCCCTGGTTTGTAGTGAGGGAAGGGAAAGGAAAGGACTCTTACAGTAACAAACTGTAGCTGGATACTGTTCAGCTCTTTGGGCACCCAGCCCAATCAATATGGCATGTGCTACAAGAAAGCACTATGGGTCAAAATCATGGTTGTACTTTTCCTTCCTAATGCCCTTCAGATATCTTCTTTGGTTTTTGTGTGCTGAAATGATTAGTTACCTCTCCAGGTCTTAGGCATTAGCTCACTGGCTGTATTCTCTTTTGCCCAAAGACACAAAATACAGTTAGATATTTGATCTGAAGAATAAGGCTGATGCCACATTGCAGAATTAATGCACTTTTGCACTGCTTTAGCTGCCATGGTTCCATCCTATGGAATCCTGGGGACTGTAGTTTATTGTGGCCCCAGAACTCTCTGACAGAGAAGTCTAGCTCACAAAAACTACAAATCCCAAAATTCTATAGCATTGAGCTATGGCAGTGAAAGTACAAACTGCAATAATTCTGCAGTACAGATGTAGCCTAAGAAATGTAATTCAAGATAAAAGGAATCAAGCAATTATTTAATGTAATAATTAAATTACATGAGATTTAAAATTACATAAAGCTACATATGCTCAAAGGGAAAATCAAAACTGCTGAGTATTTAGAATTCTCAGCCAGAAAGTAATTCTAGTGCATCATGAAACAACAAACCTCAGGATTCTATAGGATGTGGGCATAGCAATTAAAGTAGAATCACTGTATAGTATACAAAGACATCTGACCTTATTTTCTTATTTTCTCAGCAGAACTGCCACTGATATGCATATAGGGACACTTTTATTTCCTGTGTTTTCACACAGTTAGTGCTAACTCCTGGTTATACAACTGCTTGAGTAGAGCTGCTTGCAGGCTATACAGATATAGAATGGGTGCTCCAGAGACTATGACATGGAGCAATGGAGTCAAACTACAGCAAAAGAGATTCCACCTATCATTAGGAATAATTTCCTGATGATAAGGGCTGTTTGACAGTAGAATACACTGCCTTGGAGTGCAGTGGAGTCTCCTCCTTTGGAGGTTTTTATACAGAGGCCGGATGGCCATCTGTTGAGGGTGCTTTGATTGTGTATTTCTGCATGGCATGGGATAACTTGATGTTCCTTGTGGTCTCTTCAACTGTATCATTCTATGCTTATAGTGTGGTAA
>NW_024810556.1:0-2906 GCF_019175285.1 Sceloporus undulatus | reverse complement strand
CTTCCAAGAAAAAAACATTTCCCACAATGCTGGCATTTGTATGGCTTCTCTCCTGTATGGACTCTCTGATGTGTCACTAGGTGTGACTTCAAAGAAAAGCATTTCCCACAATGCTGGCATTTGTATGACTTCTCTCCTGTGTGGACTCTCTGATGCCTAACTAGGCCTGACTTGTAAGCAAAATATTTCCAACAATTTTGGCATTTATGTGACTTCTTTCTTGTGTGGACTCTCTCTCCCATGACTGACAAATTGTTCTGTAAAGGAGGCAAATGACAGACAAGACTGAATCTCAGTGTTAAGAGAGGAAAGTGTTACCCCAAGATTTAGCCCAACATTCACCCTTCCCTATTTGAGATTAAATTAATAAAGTTGGTGTGAATGACCTGAGCATGACTGTGTTCTGGATGCCACCAAATCCATATAATGATTGTGTCCTCATTCATAGGAACTAACAAAGAAGAGACTGAAGGGGAACTGCCATGAGGAAATCAGTAGAAGCAGATAGTCAGGTCATTGAAAATTATTCCATTAAATATATGTAAACCTATTTTAATTGAAAAGTGGCATCACTTCCTGTGAGACTGCCATAGAGTGTTGAGTCAGAGCACATGGCATGATGCAAGCTAACTGCAGAGGATGCTTTATGCTGTGTGGCACCAGGAGATGACTCTGGAGTTCTGTGTGCTTCTGGGCCTGGTATAGTTGGGATGAATCCCAAGGTCACTGTTGCCTCAATCTCTCCTTTCAGCTAAGGATGAAATTCTCCTAAAAGCATAGCACTTGTGAGTGTCCTCCCCAGACTCCAGCATTTTGAGTGACAAAGGGCCTCTGGAATCAACCACAGAGCTAAGCAGGCTCAGGTTGGAAAAGAAACATGAGAGAAAAAGGAGTTTTTGTGTCACCCTTTCCTCTCTTCATAGACATTGCTCATAATTGCTAAATGGAACCCTTAATATGTATGAAAACAAGGGCTTGATTTCAGGTTCAGGTCTTAAGTTCAGTGCTCTACATGGGGCTACCTTTATACCAAGTTCGGAAGCTTCAGTTAGTTCAAAACTCAGCAGCCAGATTGGTCACCAGAACATCTAGGTCAGACCATATAACACTAGTATCTCTACATTGGCTGCCAATTAGCTTCCGGCTACAATACAAAGTGTTGGTTATTACCTTTAAGGCCTTACATGGCTTGGGCCCGAGCTACTTGAGGGAAGGCCTCTCCCTATACAATCCGCCCCACACTCTCAGAACATCTGGGAAGAATCTGTTAGATTACCCAAAGGTCAGGCTAAGAACAACTTCCCACAGAGCGAAGACAGCCATGGACCCCAAGTTATGGAACAACATGCCAGAGGAGATGTGTCTTAACATCACCTTGGATGCTTTCAAGAAAGACTTAAGACGGATCCCTTCCGGCAGACTTACCCACCTGACCTCTTGTAAAGAACTTAAGGAAAAATCCCACTTCTGATCACAATTGTGCATTTTAAACATGTTTTTATTTGTCCCGAATTGAATTTTTGGTGACTTGTTGTTTTACTGTGTGTAAACTGGATGCTATTGTTGCTTTGTGGCTATTTTATGGTTGTAAAACTACCTTTATCCATCGGGAAATATTATTATTATTATTGTTGTTTTTGTTGTTGTTAAAATCTGTCAGGTTGGCGGCTGTCCCCCAATCTCCAATGCCCCTCTCCTGGCCCTTCCCAGAGGTCCCTTCCTGTCCACAGAGAGCTACGCAATCCTGGCTTTGCTCCTGCCTTCCCCTCCTGGCTCCCAGAGGCCTAGATTCATAGAATCATAGAGTTGTAAGAGACCACAAGGGCCATCCTGTCCAACCCCATTCTGCCATGCACCAATCAAAGCATCCCCAACAGATGTCCATCCGGCCTCTGTGTAAAGGAAGGAGACTCCACCAAAATCTCCGAGGGAGTTTGTTCCACTGTCAGACAGACCTTACCATAAGGAAGTTCCTCCTAATGTTTAGGTGGAATCTCTTTTCCTGCAGTTTGCATCCATTGTTCCATGTTCTAGTCTCTGGAGCAGCAGAAAACAAGCTGGTTCCCTCCTCAATATGACATCCCTTCAAATATTTAAACAGGTTTATCATATCACATCTTAACTGTCTCTTATCCAGGCTAAACATCTCCAGCTCTCTAAGGCATTCCTCATGGGGCATGGATTCCAGACCCTCCACCATTTTAGTTCCTTTGGACACGCCCCAGTTTCTCCACATCCTTTTTGAAATGTGGTGCCCAGCATTCCAGATGAGGCCTGACCAAAGCAGAATAGAGTAGCACTATTACTTCCCTTGAACAAGACACTATACTTCTATTGTTGCAGCGTAAAATTGCATTGGCCTTGTTAGCTGCTGCATCGCACTGTTGACTCATGTTCAACTTGTGGTCTACTTGAATATCTCTAAGACAAAGATGGGCTACAGTTGAGGATTGGGGGGGCACATTGGCCCCAGGGTATCTCAGGGGCAACCGCACATTCTATTGCTTTAAAATAGGAATAATGTTTTGCCCCTCAGTATCCCATTGCATCCCTTTGGGGAAGTGGAGGCCATTTTAACACTCTTGGGCCCTCTCTGAGCCACTGCAGGACCAAGGGAGGGCTTTTCCCCAAGAAGCCTCTTCAGAGCCTCAAAAGGCTGGAAGAGGGCCAAAAAAGGTAGGAAACATACTCAGAGATGTGCTGAGTACCGTTTGGGTGATAAATTCATTAATCTCCTTGCTGTCTTCCCACAAAATCCTAGAATTGGTGTGATATCTGGTGGCAGAACTAAGTTTCAGAATTAGAAAGTCCTTTGCTTGCACCAAAAGGTTTATTGAGAAACTCAGGCAGAAGTGTCCATTAACACATCTAAGCAGTCTCTGAAGCTTCAAAACCTTTTTCCTCCA
>NW_024810555.1:0-2906 GCF_019175285.1 Sceloporus undulatus | reverse complement strand
CACCTTTTAAAATGCATCTCACTTTATTCTTGGATGCTTTCCCTTTTCAAAGAAAAACCCCAGGCACCTTCCTTGTTTAACTTTATTTCACCTTAATTACAATTCAGTTCAGTTCACAAAACACACATGCACACATCCATCTGTTGTTGTCTATTGTTCTGGTCAGTTGTTCCAGGTGATGCTGGAGAAGAGGTCCTGCCTCCAGCGGAACCAGAGGCTGCAGGCGATGAGGAGGGACTCCTTGCCCAATGCATCGCTCACCTGGAGGGCCAGCACCAAGAAGGCCAGTTCCCCACCTTCACAAAGGCCCCATTCCCACTCCCTCATTTGCCCTGGATAGAACTGGGAAGATCTGGGTGCCCCCATATCAAATCTCCCCAGAAACAAGTTTCTACTACCCTTTGCCTCAATCGGGGTAATCTACCCCCTGAACTTGATCCGATCTTGACCGGAGCTGAGTTCATATTTGCCAGCAGCAGAGAAGAGCCAGTTGTTTCCAAAAAGAAAGGGTCAATAGTCTGTTTTCAGAAAAGAAAGGGTCAATAGTCTGCTAAGGGGGATTTGCCCTGGATCTCTTTGCAAGCCCCTGATCGAGTTGTGTTAAAATCGGCGCAAGTGTGAACTTCCGACTCTTAAACCGGTTTGGGAACCAGGGTAAAATGTAGTCTGAATGTCCCCTACATTTAAGGGTGAAGGGAGTAAGAAACAACAAGCAAAGTCTAAACACTTCCTTTGACCATTGCAGCGTTGGAGCGTGTCGCCACCTTCAAACTGTCAATCACTCAACTGCAGGAAGACCAGGAGCAGCACAGAATGTGGCAAAACAACTCTGTGTGTGGCGCTCCCCACAACAATGATGTGGGTCTTCCTTTTCTTATTTTCAATTTTTTTTATTACACTGAGATATCCCCATGATAGTATTTAAAATACCAAATAGCGACCAAATATTAACTAACGGAATGTTATCACCCTTTTCTTCAAATGTTTTAAGACAACTCCATTCCATTTCTAAATCTTCTTCTGATTTCCCTCTTAGTAAGGCAGATACTCTATCCATATTTCTAGATTCATATATCTTAATCAGCCAATCTTCAATAGAAGGATGAATTGTAGATTTCCAAACTTGAGCAAATAAGATCCTTGCACATGAGGCCATATATAAAACAATTATATTGTATTTTACTGACTTTATGTTGTGTGTCATGTTTAGTAAAAATAAATGTGGTTCAAAGGGAATATTTATATTTCCTTCTGGTGTTTTGTTCATTAAATCTCCATATCTTAGCCATGGAGTATCTTTGTCCTTTGTTCGATTGTAATAGGCCTCTTGCAATTACACCCAAAACTGATGTCTCATTTTATACCATACTTTAAGCAATGATCTTCTTATAACATGATGGTTAAAAGTATCATTATCTTTTGGTTTTGTATACCACATATATGCATGTATACCAAGATTCAGGTTAGCTTTTTCTATATTCAATAAATTCTTATTTTCTAATTTGAACCATTCTTCTAACCATTTGAGAGAAGCTGCATAATAATACAGCTTAAAGTTTGGTGTGTTACATCCCCCCCCTTGAAGCAAAGATTATTTACTAATGCAACCATAACAGTTTTGACTCCGTATCCCATACTGAAGCCAGTTTGAAATGGGTCCAGATAATCTGTCTCATCCAAGACCACTTGGAGATGAAGAGCAACTGTCCTCAAAATTATGTTGCTTAGAATTGAAAGATGGGAGACCGGTCTGTAATTGTTCATGTCCAAGGGATCTAGGGAGGGCTTTTCCATAAACGGCCGTAGCACCGCTTCTTTTAAGCATGATGGAAAATAGCCCTAACTAAGAGATGCATCTATGATATATCTCAGGTGAGTCCTAAGTGCATCTCCTCCTTGGATGACCAGCCATGAAGTGCAAGGGTCCAGAGGGCAAGTTCTCCTCTTCAGACTTCCAAGGAGATTGTCCACGTCTTCAGTACTCACAGATTCAAATTGATACAGTATGATCTTACTCATGGACACCTCACTTATAGCCTCTGCAATAATGCTGACATCCAATTTGGCTCTTATCTGAGATATATTATTTGTGAAATAGTCATTTAAAGCATCATAGTGCACTGTGGAAGGCTCTAATAATGGGTTCCGGAGGGAAGGTGCCTGAATCAGGTCCCAGATCCCCCCCCCCCCCGACTTCAGCAGTCCCTTGGCACTTTCATTCCTTTATTCCTTCCTTCATCTCTTTTAACGTACATCCCTTCGAGGGGGTCCAAGGCCCTTACAGAATGTTCCCAGATCCGGGGGGGGGGATCTTTCTGGAGCTGTGCGTCTCTATGTTGGTCCTCCTCAGCAGGGTTGTTGTGAAGGGAAAGTTATGTACACTGCTCCCTCGGGTTACGAAATTAATTCGTTCCGCGGCCGCTTTCGTAACCCGAAAAGCCTTCGTAAGCCGAATTGCCATAGGCGCTAATGGGGAAAAGCCGCGTTTCGTGCGAAAAAGCGCCGAAAAGCACCAAAAAAATTTTTCGTAACCCGAAATAAATTCGTAACCCAGAACAATTATTTCCAATGGGATTTTTTCGTATCCCGGAAATTTCGTAACCTGGGTATTTCGTATCCCGAGGTACCACTGTATGTGTGTGGGGTAACTAATCTGGATCCTGTGGCCCTTTAAGCCTAGTTCCCAGGTAGCCCGGGGGGTCTCAATCTCCCCACAAGGGGCTTTCAGTTCCCTCCATCTTCCTCCTCTTGACAGAGCCCCCTCTCCCCAGAGAGATCCCACACCCCCCCGAATAATGTTGTTTCCAATGTTATTGAAGCCTATGCTGTGTAATGCTCTTTATTTGGCACAGAAATCTCCCCCAAATGAGGCATCAGAAGGGAGGGTCTCTCCTTTGCCCCACTTT
>NW_024810554.1:0-2906 GCF_019175285.1 Sceloporus undulatus | reverse complement strand
CCCGCTCGCCCCCGTTAGAACGCGCTGGGGACCGGTTTAGGCCCCGTGCGATAAACTTAATAGTTTAGGAATCCATTTCCCAGGAATCCAGAGCATGGGACCAAGGCAGTTAAAACGGTGCCAAACTGAGCCAGTGTGGCATAGTGGTTTGAGTATTGGACCACAACTGTGGAGATCAGGGTTCGAATCCTAGCATTGAGCCATGACAGCTGAAGAGGTGTCAAACTGGGCCAGCATGGCATAGTGGTTTGAGTGTTGGACCACGACTCTGGAGATCAGGGTTCGAATCCTAGCATTGAGCCATGACATTTGAAGAAGTGTCAAACTGAGACAGCATGGCATAGTGGTTTGAGTGTTGGATTACAACTTTGGAGATCAGGGTTCAAATCCCAGCATTGAGCCATGACAGTTGAAGAGGTGTCAAACTGGGCCAGTGTGACATAGTGGTTTGAGTGTCGGACCACGACTCTGGAGATCAGGGTTCGAATCCTAGCACTGAGCCATGGCATTTAAAGTGATGCCAAACTGGATTATTTCTGCAGTGCGGATGAAACCTCAAAGGAGGGAATAGTTCCTTTTTTTAATACGAAGTACAGTATTTATATTACACCATGGATAAGACGACCCGTTTTCAGGAGTCACATTTATGACTTATCCTCGAATACATAGAGTCTTTCAGCTGAGTGCATTTCCTGTGCTTTCTCTCCTCTGCCGAGGGTCTGCTTTTTTGCCCACAGGTAAGCAAGCCATTAAGGATATGAAGAGCCAGAAAGGCAGATCATAATAATGATCATCATAAGGAACTCCGGTACCCGTCTCTTTCTCACAAACACATTTGCCGAGCCATAAAGATATTTTACTACGGCAGGATCTTTAACAAATAATCATTTTACACTGTACAGTTCATCAATAAAGGCAATAACACCGGGTTATGCAATAAATTAAATATGATGTGGAGTTGAAAGTAATAGCACTCCCTGGCATCAGCTCCTTGTCACATTAAGGGTTCTGGCAAGGAGATTTAATATTTGCCGAACCGGCTGCATTATTGACAAGCCAAGGAGGAACCAGGCAGCCAGCAAAATGTCATGTTAATTTTTCAAGAGCTGATATTGCTTTTCTTGCTGATAAGGCGACAAACTTTGAGGGGACTGGCATAGCAGCTGAGGAAGGGAGGAAGACGAAGGATGGCTCCTTTTGCTCTTTCCTCTTTCTTGCACCCTCATTGCCCACTTCTCCGTTTGCTGCTATTACGGTTCATCATTTTATACCAGTCAAGTGCCCATCAGTACAGTCTGGTTTTATTTTCTCTCCTAAAGTGGAAGGCTTCCACTGGGAGGAATCATTATCATCATCATCATCATCATCATCATCATCATCATCAATTCTGGGAGCAGCCCAGAATATCTTGGCCCCAAAGATGCCCCAAATTCCCTGTTATCTGGGCACTCCAGAATGAAGCTGGGCAGCTGTTCACAAATCCATCCTTTGTTGTTTGTTGCTGTGTGCCTTCAAGTCATTTCCAAAATATGATGACCATAAGATAAACCTATCATAGGGTTTGAGGCTGAGAGGATGTGACTTGCCCAAGGTCAACCAATGGGTTTCATGGTCTAGATGGGGGTCCAACCCTGGTCTCCAGAGTCATAGTCCAAGACTCAAACCATGCTGGCTCTGCTGGGAATGAATTAACATTACTTTTATTTCATTGTTTTATTGACTCATTGACTCATCTTTCTCCCAAGAATGGGACTGAAGGCATCTTATGTCTTACAGTGCAATTAATAGGGTCACCATAGGTCACCATACGTTGCAAAGGACCAGCAACACAAACAGTTTGGGATTTTTGCAAGAAAGTAAGGAATAGATGTCATTAGGCAAAAGAATATATATACCCTATATCTCACATACACACACACAGTTGTCCCTCCGTTTTCATGAACATCGAATCCGTGTCCCTCACCTGTTCACAGGTGGAAAATGGAGGGAGACAAAATGGGGCACACACCACCATTCAAGCCAATAGGGCTTGAATACCGGCAATTTTACATTTTTGCAGGGGCTACTGTATATATTGCAGGGCAAGGATCAGATGGAAAAGTAGGAAAAGGCTATATGCATATGGATGTTGTTAGAATGAATGCCATTAAGCAAGAACGTTAAGCATTTTCTTTATAAAGGTATCTTCTGAAAAGTGAAGTGTAGCGTCTTTGAGGCACCATCTGCAAAATGAAAAGAAACAAGGAAGCGAACCACAACTCTCCCCCTCCCCATCCGGCTCTCAAGAGGCAATGCCGAAAATAATACAATATATGGTGTTGTCACTTATGTGTGTGTATCACATGGTGTTTATCTTCCCCACACGTTCGGAGCCGCAGAGGTTCTCATGGCAACAGGTGGAAATGGGGGAGAAAAGTCAGGCTTGTTGGGCTGCCCCAGGTGAATATGCACGGCCAACGGATTTGTGCGGAACGCTCTCGGCTCGACGGCAAATAGATTTACATTTTGCTATTTGTCTCATCCAGCTGCGTCCCTCTTTCTCGTCTTGGCTTTGCCAAGAGTTTGGGGCCTCCTTGGAGCTCTGAGTCTCCTGCAGGAAGGAGGGTCTGGAGCGTCTTTATTGGTGTCTTCGGAAAACAGCTTCATGAACACTGCCATGGTCTCTAGCCTTGCAGTGGGAACCATGCAGCCCTCCAGATGTTGTTGGGCTGCAGCTCCCAGCAGTCAGCATAGCCAAGGCCAGGAATGATGGGTGTTCCACTCCATGTTCATCCAGAAGGCCACATGATTCCTGTGCTTAAGCCAAGACTGCCTCTAGATGTTGTAAGCCACTACCTCAAGCAGCCCCTTCCTTCCTTCCTTCCTTCCTTCCTTCCTTCCTTCCTTCCTTCCTTCCTTCCTTCCTT
>NW_024810553.1:0-2906 GCF_019175285.1 Sceloporus undulatus | reverse complement strand
TCTGGGTCTTAGGTCTGAACCCTTCAACATTCCAACCCCAACTAACTCATTCCCTCAGGAACTCCTGGACCTCAGTCCTCTCTCCCCAAGATGCTAAACCCTAACTCCACCTTCAACTGCCAGAATCCCAACTGACTCCCAACTGTCAGTACGGAATTTTTGAAAGTTCCAGCCCACACCCGATTGGCTGGTCCTCAGCTGCCTTCTTATTGGTCAAATTTGACCCAGAGCACAAGGCAGAAACAAAAGCTTCTCATGATCAGACATGCTGAAGAAGACAGAAAGAGGGAAGGAATACACAACTGTGATAGGATCATTTCCATAATCACAAACCGGTTCTGGGCAAAGTGCGATCCACATGCCACATATGGCCCCAAAACTATTTTTATCTTTCCTGATCCATTTGGAGGGTTGTGTGGCCCCTTGTAGGATCCTGGGCAGTGACTAGAATGCTGCTGGTGAAAAACTTGACTCTTATCTGACAAGACGTACCATAGAGATTTTCTTGATTCCTATGGAGTGACAATAGGTGGAGTGAAGAAATCTTTCTCCTCTGCATGTATTGTCATCCAGCAGAGCTATTCAGCGTGGTAAGGGAACTAATGTAGATGCCCGCCACCCAGAACCCTTTATTAGAACCAACTACAGCCTGCTGTGATATATTAAACAACCACTTTGCAGATAAAATCTCTCAGATAAGCACTGACTTAGACCCCAGCATTGCTGCAGAAGCGACAGGAGAGGTGTCCAGCAGCTCCGTGATCAATGTTATACTGGATCAATTTAAGTCTGTGAGTAGTGATGATGTGGACAAGCTTCTTGGGAGTAGGAAAAAGACTAAATGTCCTTTCGGTCCTTGCCCTTCCTGGCTGACCGTCCAGGAGGGAGAAACATAATGCATCTTTCTATCTATCTTAAAAGAGGCAGTGGTAAAACCTCTGCTGAAAAAGTCCTCCCTAGACCTCCTGGAAATAAATAACTACAGGCTGATCCTTCTTTTACCATTCCTGAGCAAAGTGATTGAGACGGCTGTGGCCATTCAACTCCAAGCAGTCTTGGAGGAAATGGATTATCTAGATCCATTTCAAACCGGCTTTAGGACAAGATATGGAGTTGAGACTGCTATGGTCGCCTTACTCGATGATCTTTGTCTGGGCATCGACAAAGGGAGTGTGACCTTGTTGGTACTTTTGGACCTCTCAGCGGCCTTTGATACCATTGACCATGGTATCCTTCTGGAACTCTTGGGAGATTTAGGAATCGGGGACTGCATTGCAGATTCCAGATGATGATGCTTGGAGGCAGTTGCTCTTCTAAAAGGGAGTTAAAATCTGGTGTCCCTAAGGGCACCATTCTGTCTCCAATGCTATTCAATATTTACATGAAGGCGATGGGTGAGATAATCTGGAACCTGGGGCGGGGTATGCTGATGACACCCAAATATGTTTCTCCATGTCTCGGACTGCTGCAGTGACTAAGGATGGCATCTGACCTCTGAATGAATGTCTTAAGGTGGTAATGGACTGGATGAGGAAAAACAGACTTAAACTGAATCTTGACAAGACAGAGGTACTCGCTATGGGGACCTCTAATCTGGGAATGGAGATATGTCAACCAGTTCTGGATGGGGACACACTTCCCCTAAGGACTGTGTCCGCAGCCTGGGAGTACTCCTGGACCCGTCACTCCACTTGTCAGCACAGATAGATGTGATGACCAGGAGTGCCTGCTATCAACTTCGACTGATATGCCAGCTGCACCTAGAATCAATAATCTGGAGCCAGGGCACCTAGAAACGGTGGTACAGTACGCCTCCCCTTATGCGGGGGATCTGTTCTGGACTCCTCCACATAAGGAAAAAAACATGGATGCTCATCACTTGAATGGGGCTTGTGCACGAGCCACGGTCACATGCACTGTTGCTTCTTCCGGGATGTGGCACCACTCCTTCGATGCGGCTTCCAGCATATGTTGGAAGCCGCATAAGGGGTGCCCGCATATGATGCGTGCACACTGTACATGCACTGGTAACCTCTCGACTTGACTTATGCAATGCACTCTACATGGGGCTACCCTTGTGCCAAGTTCAGAAACTCCAGTTGGTGCAAAATATGGCAGCCAGACTAGTCGTTGGTAAATTTAGAGCTGACCCTATAAAATGTCTTCATTAGCTGCCAATTAGTTTCTGGAGCGGTACAAGATTTTGGTTATAACCTTTAAAGCCCTAAAGGAAATCATTTCTTCATACAATCCGCCCTGCACACTCAGGTCCTATGGGAAGAACTTGCTGCAGCCGAGGAAGACTAGGCTGGCTGTGGTAACCCAGAGGGTTTTCTCATCTGCCACTCCTGGACTATGGAACAACCTGCTGGAGGAGATCCATCAAATTATCACTCTTGAAGCCTTTAAGAAGCCTGTCAAGACGGATCTCTTCTGGCAGGCCTTTCCAGATTAGCCTCCCCTCCACTGATGTTGATTGCTCCTGTCTGCCCCAAGAAAATGTCTTGCCTCTAGTAGGTTTAATCTGATCTAATTTTAATTAGTATTTTATACTGTTGTTGTTTTATTTTATCCTTTTTTTAAGGTGGAGAGGGGATTGTGGTAGGGGGATTATCTAGAGCTGGTTTTTACTATATTATGTATTTTATTGTTATTTTTGTGCTTTGTAACCCACCTCGATCTGTATTATTAATTATTATATATACATTTCTAATTTATAGTCCAGTTTTGATTTTCTGTGCCAGTGATGATTCACTTAATTAATGAGATTTATCCAAAGCTTCATTATTATTATTTTTAAAAATAGCTGTGACTGTTTTAAGTGAAAATTTAGTGTGGAACATTTGATTCTTTAATGCTCTTATTACTGTTGAACTTACTGTTCTTTTATTCTTTTTCCCAAGGAC
>NW_024810552.1:0-2906 GCF_019175285.1 Sceloporus undulatus | reverse complement strand
CTAGTTTATAACCACATCTCTTTTTCGATATCCATTGTGCTTTCCCAAAATTTTAATACAGGTAGCCATTCATCTTTCCAATCATCTACACATCTGTTGTTTAACAGTCTTGTGAGTCTGTCCATTTCCTTCAGTTCTTGTAGTTTAAATGTCCAGTCTTCCAGAGATAGAGGTTTGTTGTTTTTCCAGTTTTGAGCAATGACTAATCTTGCCGCTGTAATTAAATAGAGCAATACTCTCCAGTATTCCTTTTCAATACTCTTATCTAACTTTGGTATCATGTTCAGCAAATAAAATTCTGGTATCTGTTTAAATTCGCAGTCAAACATTTTTTGTATTACTGTGTGTATTTTATTCCAAAACTTGTTGATCTTTCTGCAAGTCCACCACATATGGAATAGCGAGCCCTCATTTCTGTTACATTTCCAACACTTTAATTTCTGCACTTTATAGATCTTTTTGATTTTAACAGGGGTGAGATACCATCTATTAAACATTTTTAAATAGTTTTCTTTTAAGGCTTGAGACGCTGTAAATTTATTAGTCCTTTGCCAGGATCTTTGCCATTCCTCATAGTCGATTGAGTGTCCTAAATCCTGTGCCCACCTTATCATGTTTTCTTTAATTGTCTCTTTTTCTAGATCTCTATTCAATAACACCTTGTAAAACTTTGACATTACTTTTTTATCTTGTTTCCACCAGATCATATCAATTTCATTTACTACTGTTTCAATTCTATTTTCTTTAATATCATTCTTAAACTTTAATTTAATCTGAGTATACTCAAACCAATTCATTTTATGATTTTCCTCATTTAATTCTTCCCACTCTTTCAATCTCAAATTTCTTTCCTTTCCTACTTTTGTTAAATCCATGTATGATAACCATTTCTGTTCTTTATCCCATTTCAGTCCAAAAGCCTCTTGGACTGATACCCACAGGGGGAGTTTGTTATTATAGAACATCTTCCTTGTCTTTTCCCATGTTGAAAATAATGCTTTCCTTATAGGGTGATTTAAGAAATCTTTAAGTTTTGTTTGTTTTTTATAAAAGAGGTAGGCATGCCATCCATTGCTCAGATCTGCTCCTTCCAAATTCAAAAGTTCTGTATTTTCTAACTTTATCCACTCTTTTAACCAACCCAGTTTACTGGCCCACATATATAACTTTAGATCAGGTAAAGCACATCCACCTCTCTCCTTACTATCTTTTAACACAGCCCATTTTATTCTTGATTTCCCTCCCTTCCATATAAAATTCCTAATTTCTTTCTCCCATTGTTCTATTATTTTCCCTTTAGTTATAATTGGTAGATTATCGAAGAGAAACAAAAGCTTAGGAAGGATAGCCATTTTGATAGTCGCAATTCTACCCAGGATTGACAAATTTAACTTGTTCCATCTTACTAGATCTTGATGTATTTCTTTCCATTTTACTTTATAATTATTTTCGTATAATCTTGAGTTATCATTCGTTAGCCATATACCTAAGTATTTCACTCTCTTAACCGTCTTGCATCCCGTCTTTTTAGATATTCTCTCTTCTTCTTGTTTGTCCATATTCTTCATTAGCATGTTCGTTTTGTCCTTATTAATTTTAAAGCCGGCAAACCTACCAAATTCCTTTAAATTATTCATTAACTGTTCAACCCCTTTTATAGGATCTTCTACTATAGCAACTAAATCATCAGCAAATGCTAGAACTTTCTTTTCTTTCCCTTTAATTCTGATACCTTTAATTCTGTCGTTATTTCTAATGTTGTTCATTAGGATCTCCATTGTATTGATAAAAAGCAATGGGGAAAGGGGACACCCCTGTCTTGTTCCTTTACTAATTTGAATTTTCCTCGATTTATAACCATTTATTTTAAGTCTAGCACTTTGATGTTTGTAAATTTGTTCTATATATCCCAAAAATCTAAATCCTACATTCATCCTTCTTAAGACTGCAATCATAAACTCCCATCTTACGTTATCAAACGCCTTCTCGGCGTCGATAAATAATAATGTTAGTTTCTTATTCCTATTCTTGTTGTAGAATTCTATAGTATTAAGTATCATTCTTATATTGTCCTTCGCTTGACGTTTGGGGAGAAACCCCCTTTGTTCTCTTTTGATTGTTAAATTCAAGATAGATTTAAGTCTCTCCGCCAATATCATCGCAAAGATCTTGTAATCCACGTTTAAAAGGGATATTGGTCTGTAATTTTGTACTAGAAGTTTATCCTTACCTTCCTTAGGGATCATAACAATTGTAGCTTCCTGCCACGTCGCTGGTATTTGTTGGGTCACTATTATATTAAACATTCTCTGTAGTGGGTTTACTAACTCTTCTCTAAATATTTTATAATACTTAGCCGTAAACCCATCAGGCCCTGGGGCCTTTGCATCTTTCAAACTCCCAATTGCCTGAAAGATCTCATCCTTACTGATTGGGCTGTTTAATTGTGCTCTTTGATCTTTAGATATTTTCCCTATTTCTCCTTTGTCTAAAAATAATTCCATTTCTTTTAATAATTCAGTTGACATCTTCTCTTCTTTATATAAATTCTGATAGTATTCTTCAAATGCTTTAATTATATCCTCCTGTTTATTTGTTACTGCTCCTTTATAATTGATTTCTTCTATTTTATTTGTTCTTTCCCCTCTTTTTAGTTTCCTCGCAAGTGTTTTACCTATCTTATTTGCATATTCAAATTGTGTTTGTTTTAACTTATTCATCTCCCATTCAATTTCCTCTACTATTTCTGCTTGCATCTCTTTCTGCAACAATTTCTTTTTGTTAATCAATCTTTTGTTCTGGGGGCAACCTATTAATTGCTCTTCAGTTTTTTTTCAGTTCTGCTTGAATTTTATTGTATTTCTTTTGTTTAATTTTCTTTATTTCACATGCTCTTTGTATTAATA
>NW_024810551.1:0-2906 GCF_019175285.1 Sceloporus undulatus | reverse complement strand
CTCCCCCTCAAGATGGTGGTTGGAGGAGGGCTCTTTGTCTTCCAGGCCAGGCCTCTCTCCCCTCAAGATGGTGGTTGGAGGAGGGCTCTTTGTCTTCCAGGCCTGGCCTCTCTCCTCCTCAAGATGGTGGTTGGAGGAGGGCTTAAAAAACGTGTCCTACATTTGAAAATGTGGCCCTACATTTGTCCTACATTTGTCCCAGTTTGGAGGTCCTGCCTTATGGCAACCCTATGTTCGCATATTCTGTCAACTTGTCTTACATACACATATGTAGCATATTCTGTCTTACATACACATATGTAGCAAAAAGCATTTGCATATTCTGTCCCCCCCACACACAAATAATTTTTAGAAATGCTGCTTGCAAAGCGACAGGTGTGAGAGGGGAGGCACATTCGATCATGACCGGGGCCAAGTTCACATTTTCAGGCACCCTGGAAGAAGCAGGTTTTCTCAAAAGAAACGGGGGGGGGGGGAACCGCTTTCAGAAAACCTACTTTGAGGGGGATTTGCCCCAGATCCGCTGTGCAAAACCCCAATCCTGGTGTGTAAAAACTGGCGCCAGTGGGAACTTCCCACTTTTAATCCGGTTTGGGATTTGGGCTAAAAGGCAGTCTGAATGGCTCTTGGACAACAGAAATTGATGTGGGTCTTTCCCTTTTGTTTGGGAGGTTTTGGGGGGGGGGGGTATGGGATTTATACACTAACATTTCTGTGCTACTCTCTATTGTACTTTATATTTTATTTTTTTCATTCATTCATTTATTCATTCATATATCTAATTTCTGTTTGTCTTCTTAGAGTAGCTTACCCATGGGTATAAAAAGGGCCCTGTTTCAGGCCCCAAATATCTTAATCTAGCCTTGGTGACAATACAGATGGCTACAGGAGGGGATAATGAGGGTTTCTTGTTATTCATCCCAAAATACATTCTAAAGGATGGTCTAGATCCTAGCTTTGATGAGTATGATTAGCTTTGTACTGGTCAGACCAAGATAATTCCTTGCTCTTTCACTCTTCCCTTTCATGAGTTTTCCTCTTGCTTCACATCTTCATCTTCAGTCATTTTGAAAGTTCAAGATGGTGAAGAGGCAACACGTTGTTGTTGTTGTGTTCCTGAGTGTTGTTTGGCTAAGGTCACCCAGTGGATTTCCATGACTGAGCAGGGATTTGAACCCCGGTCTCCAGAGTCATAGTCCAATGCTCAAAACACTAAATCATGTTGGCTCTCTTCTTTTTCTAATAACTATAACTGAAATCATAGTGATTTATTCTTGTTCTTGCTAAAGCTTATGGGACGTTCTTCTGGAGATGGCCTTTAAGACAAACAACCTAAACTTAAAAATAATCAAATTAAAAATTATGAAGAGCAACTTGTGGCAATGCCTCCCACCTATGCCTGGAAAAGTTGAGGTATAAAAGTTGAGGGATGTGGGGGCAGGCAGACGTTCCAGTGTCGACTCTCATGCTCTCACCATTCAAGATTAGATTCCAGAGATCTATGTTAGTTGGGAATAACCAATAGTTGGCTCTCAGTGCCTGTTTGAAATTTAGTAGAATCCCACTTTTGGCTCAGAAGACTTCGCCACTGAGAGTTGCAGCTGAGACCTTTGTTAGATCACTACTGTGTATGTTTTAGGCTATTGATTATCTGGAAATGGAAGAAAGATCATGAAGAACGTTTAGCTGGCAGACCCAGAATGTTCTCAATGGTGGTAGCAGTGGCCTTCCTGCTGTTCCTGCCCCGTGTGGCCTATGGTGTTCGGAGGCCAAAATGCCCCTTGAAACTGGAACTAGATGACCATAATGCCAGGAATTATTACAGGCCTGGAGACTACCTCATTAGTGGCATCATATCTCCAAAATATGGTGCTCACCTACCCTACTCCTTTTCTTCAGTGCCTGTCATCAGGTTTCTCTTGTAAGTAAAAACATATTTATTTGAGCAAATGTTCCCCATTTAGTTCAGTCTGACATCTATGATTTGGAGTGCATCTACACTATAGAAATAATGCACTTTGACACCCCTTTAACTGCTGTAACTCCATCCTATGGAATTTTGGAGTTTGTAGTTTTAGGCTTTTAGACTTCTCTGCCTGAGAGTTCTGGTGTCTCACAAAATTACATATCCCAGGATCCTGTAGGAACGAGGCATGGCAGTTAAAGTAGTTTCAAACTGCCTTATTTCTACAGCACACATGCACCCTTGGTCTTAAAAAATACAATAGCAAGCATAATCTTGAATAGTTATGGATGTTTATGCATTTATAAGTGTTCAGTATTTATATTTATAATTGTGGTGCTATTGGCATAATTGCAATTTTTACCTAACCAACTTATCTAACAATCCAGTGTAAGTAAATAAGAAATGAGTCAGGCAATCAATTCTATGTCCTGGATGCTCTACAGTGGTGCCTCGGGTTACGAAATTAATTCGTAACGCGGCAGCTTTCGTAACCCGAAAAGCCTTCGTAAGCCGAATTGCCATAGGCGCTAATGGGGAAAAGCCGCGATTCCGTGCGAAAAAGCCGAAAAAAGCACCAAAAGTTTTTTCGTAACCCGAAAAAACATTCGTAACCCGAAACAATAATTCCCTATGGGATTTTTTCGTATCCCGAAAATTTCGTAACCTGGGTATTTCGTATCCCGAGGTACCACTGTACTTCAGTGCTTTGTAACCCTGGAGGTGTGCAGAAGAGAAGGTTAAGAGGTTTTTTTGTAGCCCTGTTGTAATTCACAAGGGGGAGGAGCTAGCAGACTAGCTTTATATACCAACTTCCAGAGCCTTCCAGAGCAGTCCGGCCAGAGAGAGGAGAAGGAGAGGAGCTGCTTGGCAGCCATTTTGAGACTGTGTGCTTGAGACCGTGTGCTCGTTGCTGAAGGGGAGGAGCTTCTGTGAGTCACAT
>NW_024810550.1:0-2907 GCF_019175285.1 Sceloporus undulatus | reverse complement strand
GTGCTATAGTATTGCTATGTGAAAGGGTCATATGTCATACTATGCCCCTGTTTGGTATATAGACCAATGGTCTGCCGCAGCCCATCAAATAGACAGCTTGTTGTAAGAGTAATAGTAGACCATTCACCTGCCTTTCCAGATGATTTTCCTGGACATCTGCCATTTGAACAAGGAATCACACACCTGGAAACATGAAACTGAAGAGGGTTAATGAGAGAATACAACTCTTCACTCTCAATTGGCTACCAGCTTGCCTGATCTCAACCTGTTCCATTTATTAAATCTTCCCAAAATAACATGGATGGGTACTGAGAGATGATCTTTAGATTTGACCCAGACATTTGTTATTTAGGTTGTTTCTGCTTTCCTCTTGTGCTTCAACCTGATGCTGTTATAAAAGCAGCAAGCCATATTGTTGTTTCCTGATAACGTATTACAAATAAAAAAACCTCTCCTCCACTCCCCCCCCCCCCCCAGTTTGCTAAAAGAGTATCCCTAAAGAGTGTTATGTATGGGCATGGCCTATTTTTAACGAGGACTTCAAAACTGGCAAAAAGGTTCAAAAGAGAAATCTGATGGATTAAGCAACAGTACCCATAATAAATAATTTGATTTGTTGTAGATTCACTACTGGATGGCACAACCAAACCATTTGTAAGAAAAGGGGAAAATATTCTTGATATTTGCAGCTCTGCACCATTTTTAATTCCATGCATTCCAAGGCAGACACACGTCAAATGTGGCTGGATTGTTGTATGTTGTAAATGACACTGTGGAAGATGCATGGAACAGCACTGGGAAAAATATTTAAAGTATTTTTAGGCTATTATTTCTTGGTTTTATTTTAAAAATCAGTCAGAATCCAAGTAGCTCAAAACTTTAACCTATGTATAATAGCCATGTAAGAAATGCTGAAATATTATGCATTATCCTCATCTTTTTATTTAAATTTATTTAAATATTTAATTTATTGTGGTTCTATTTACAAGGGACTAATAAGATTTAAAGAGGTCTAACACTGAGCTGAAAATGTAAACATGAAATTATAGTATATATCCTTTCAAAATGACTATTAATGTCCAGAAAGCTACAATACTATTACATATAACCTCCTGTACAAGAACTGTAATGGAAGACCTCAAGCAATCACCAACAAAGGTTTTAATCTTATGTACATACCTAGATCTATATACCTGACAAAAATGGATGAGATGCTTTATTTATATTTTATGAAAGGAATCTTTGGCGGGATACAGACCGCCCATTGAGGCAGCCTGCAGCCACCCCTTTGTGCCACATATTGGGGCCAGGGCAGCCACAGCGGCAACCCAGAGACCCGAATCCGGCGCTTTTTGGGAACAGGGAGAAGCGGCAAAATGCCGCTTCACCCTGGTCCCAAAAAGAGGTGTCCTTGGGGCTTCATGCCCCAGGACACCCCGGGACCTGCAGCCAGGGGAGAAAGGGGCTGCTCAGCCCCTTTCCCCCTGGTGCTGTTCCCACAGCAATCTAGTTGCCGTGGGAACGAGGCACCCTCTGGGAAGGAGCTCCATTTCGGAGCACCTTCTTGTGCCGCTGTTAGGCTGCCACAAGCGGCCTGATGAGGCGTGAACACTTCACTCCCACGCTGCACCATTTGGACGCGGCACGGCCATGACATCATAATGGCGGCGCCCGTGTATACAGGGCGCCGCCATTATGCCGCCGCAGCTATGTGTTAGGGTTGTGGGGTGTCTGTAAAGCGCCGGTCTGGATAGGGCCTTTAGTACACAATTGATAAAGTCCCATGGGAATCTCTCAATAACCACAGGTCACTTGACAATATGGTTGCTACCTGGTGAACATAGTTGCAAACATAAGGGATGATCATGGGAACCAACAGTTCTTTCCGCATCTCTTAGTAGACACATGTTATGATGCAATGGCCAGTATCTGAAATCCCATCCAGCCTCTCTCTCCTGCCAATGATCCAACACATCATTTCCCCCCCTTATTTTCAAAGCTTGTTGCCTCCTATCACACTGTAGGCTTGTTTCCATCTACATTCTAGACTTCCTATTTTATCCAAATCAGTTTGTTTTGGTTTTTACCCAGCATTCTCTCTAGACCTACTTTATCAAGTTTTTCTTACAATTATTAATAGGATTTATTTATATGCCGCCCAATCACTGGGAATCCGGGCAGCTTACAACAGAGGGGATAATAGACGGTTCCCTGCCCTCAGACTTACAATCTAAAAAGACACGACACAAAAGGAGAAGGGAATGGTGAGGGAGGGAGGGGATCAGGTCCAGCATTCTTCTCTCCTTCTGAGGCCTTGACCAAGGCAGATGGACTGGAGGGAGGGCTCTTCTTCTTCAGGCTAGCCCTGATGGAGCTGGGCCTGCCTGGTCAACTCCCTCGCAGGCCAGAGGATGGCAGTTATGGAGGGAGGAGTCTCTTCTTCCAGGCTAGCACTGATGGAGCTGGGCCTGCCTGATCAACTCCCTCATAAGAATTATTCCCTCACTCCACCTGCCCATTTTTTGGCCCTTTCTTCAGCCTTCAGTTTTTTACTTCAACCCTGCTCAACCACTAGTATTCAAACTCATGGATTTGCGAGCACACAACTATAAGCAAAAAGGACTGACTGACTGCTGATGTCACAAAAGCAGTCATTCTATATGTTGCCTATCTTGCCATCCATTTCACCACTGTGCAGCCTACGTGAAAGCAGAATCTATGGACAATTGTGTTTTCCTCAACCTCAAGAGTGCAGGTTCCTGAAATACAGCACATTGCCTTCTTTGGGTTGCGTTCCATCTGTTTTGTAACTTAGTCCAGTATCCACAATTGTCAAGAAACGCCCAGGGGGACAAGAAATAATAAGCCAAACTAGAAAAATAATGGTAGTGATCAAACCTGAATGAA
>NW_024810549.1:0-2907 GCF_019175285.1 Sceloporus undulatus | reverse complement strand
AAATATTTAAACATGGCTATCATGTCCCCTCTTAACCTTCTCTTCTCCAGGCTAAACATACCCAGCTCCCTAAGTCACTCTTCATAGGGCATGTTTTCCAGACCTTTCACCATTTTGGTCTTCCTCCTCTGGACACACTCTGGCTTGTCAATATCCTTCTTGACATGTGGTGCCCAGAATTGGATTCACTGTTCCAGGTGAGGTCTGGCCAAAGCAGAATAGGGTAGTACAGTGCACTCACATCATACATAGGCATGACTTACGCATGTGCTGAAAGCCACGCCGGTAGAAGGCTCAATGCACCCCAAGGCATGCGCACCCATGGCGCATACACTGTGCTGCAGGCATGAGCCACATTATTTTGAATGGGGCTCGAGCATACGCGGAATTCCCCTTATGCAGGGAATCCAGAACGGATCCCCCATGTAAAGAAAGGGCCCACTGTACTATTACATCCCTCAATCTAGACACTATATTTCTATTGATTACACTGACTTTTTTTTAGCCTGGACAGAAAGATAATTACAGTAGGCCTTTGGTATCTGCTGTAGTTTGGTATGCTCAGATTCCAATATATACAATTGCAGTGGAAAATTGTGTCCCTTATATAAAATGGCAAAAATCAAGGTTTGCTTTTTGGATATTTTGGAGATATATATATATATATATTCAAGCCATGGATAGTTGAATCTGTGAATGCAGAATCTGTGCATATTGAGGGCCAATTATATTTTTTAAGAAAAATTATTGGAAAACAAAGAAATCATAAAATGAACAACAGTGGGATACAGGGGATGGGAGGTTGTTGTTATTTGAACCCAAGAGATTTAAATGTATTAGTGCAACAGATGCAGAAGGGCACAATGACATGCAAGCTCAGCCAGCCTAGACTATCAGGCCTCAACATACTACCTGGAATTTTTTAGGCATCCAATGTAGTAGGTAAAACCTAGATTCAGTGGAGCTATATAACCAGCTATGGATGTATTATATTGAAGAATGTATGCCTAGTATCAGATGACGAAGAAATAGAAGTACAGTGGTACCCCGGGATACGAATTACCCAGCTTACGAATTTTTCGGGATACGAAAAAATCCCATAGGGATTTATTGTTTCGGCTTACGAAGGTTTTTTCGGGTTACGAAAAAACCTCGGCGCTATTTCGCCACCGGAGGGCAGCAGAGAGCTATTTTTTTCCATTAGTGCCTATGGCAATTCAGGTTACGAAGGTTTTTCGGGTTACGAAATTAGCCGCGGAACGAATTAATTTCGTAACCCGAGGTACCACTGCAATCTTTCTTGCCTACAGGGTCTTGCTTGGGACAAGCCCACACATGCACTGCTTGCAAAGCTAGCTGGAGAAGAGACACCAAGCTGACTGAGACTTTGCAAACAGTTCGGGGGGAGTGCAGGAATGCGGGGGCAGTCCCAAGCAAGTCATAATAATTCACTCATGTTCCATACATGGCTTCTCCTTTTCAACCAAATCCAGTTTCTGACGGTGCTGCTATCCCAAACCTGTTAGATAAATAGGGGCTTCCTGTATTGGTGCTGCCTGGGATCCCACATGATAACATTGGTGGAGAGGCTCCAAACATTTCAAGGCTTGTCATATATCATTATAGTAACACTTTGCTTTGATAAGACCATCTTTAAAAATATTTCCTGGATTGGGAAGAGATCAGTTGGTAACATCTCATGTGCTAGTTAAAAACAATCCACCTCAACCATAAGAGAATCAGCATGAGACCAAACCATCTTTTCTAGACTTCACTCTGGAAACTTCCACAAGCAGTTTATCACAGTTCACCTAAGGACTAGGAAAAAGGTTTTAAAGCCTAATAATATACTAACGAAGAGCCTTCTTAACAAGGGTGGGGATGGGTAGGCATTCACCCTCAGCTGAACTCAGATCCTGACCAGGATAGATGTAAAATGCCAACAATCTCTGTGTTGTTCCAATAGGAAGACCCTGGTGGAAGTGCCATGCACTAAAATGTTAGAAATATGACATGTGTGGTGAAAGGAGAGACGGTGTGTGCTAAATGGTATATGCATCAAACTGCTGAAATATATAGATGGATGAAGTACAAAAAAGTGGGATATGGCTATAGGTACAGTGAAGGTTAATTTATTTCAGTTTAGCAATGTTTTGTTCATACTTTTCAGAGAATATTTTTAATAATCTCTTGCATTGTTCCCATTAGATTAGACACTTGATGACTATGCCATGTTACCTTTTACTCAAAGGCTGACTTAGCTTTGGCTTGGCACTTGACATGAGATGTTGATTAATAGGCAGAAGGTCCCCTTAGCCATCAGCTCACTGTAAGAGAAGTTCTTAGCCTAGCTTTTGGTAACATCGCATTCTTATCTAAAAATCTATTTCTCTGCTACTGTGTACAGAAAGGTCAAAGCAAAATGCACATCCTTGATACAGCATAGTAGTAACTGTACCCATTTTCCTTCTACATCATTATTTACTGCTGGCGAAGAGAAACACAATGTTGAGAAAGAGGCTTAACATTTTAAAATGTGGAAATGCTATTTAAAAACCAAGTCCTCAGACCTAGAAGCCTTTCTCCTGAATCTCTGATGTAGAATGGAGTGGTTGTAGAAACTGACAAGCCAAAGTGCAAACTTTGCACTTCGTTTCATCTACAGCTCTTGGAGCCACATTCTAGATCAGTACAGTGGTGATTACGGTGGCCATTACACTTAAGCTCTACCATTAACATGGAAGAATAAGTAGCCCAGTGGCCTCCCAGTCACCTGTCATGGTCACCACCCTCTTAACTTCAACAATGCTACAGCCATTAGGCTTTTGATCAGACCCTTATGTGTCAAACTTAGAAGATCTTCAACTTTGCACTCTCTATTAAATCTTCATGAGCATACAAAAGACA
>NW_024810548.1:0-2907 GCF_019175285.1 Sceloporus undulatus | reverse complement strand
TCCTCCATTTTTATAAAAATGTGTCCTACATTTGAAAATGTTGCCCTGCATTTGTCCCGGTTTGGAGGTCCTCACTTATGGCAACCCTAGATACACTTCAGTTAACAAAGTCTCTAACAACCAAACTACTTTTTATAAAGTCTTTTTATGCCCATTAACCTCCCTTTCTCCTCATCCTTTGTTTACCTGAATTGTTTATAGCAGTATCCACATTGGGAGGATGGTAGAAGAGGGCTGGAGAAATACAGCTGTGTCAGCTTGCTGCAACAAATCTGGGGGAGGGGAATAATGATACCCAAAAATAATAATTCTTCCCTGAAATGCCCCTCAAGTGCCCTCTAAAGAGTATGAGGGGGTATTTCCACCATGTTTGGGGAGTCCTCAGGCCAATTAGACCCTGGAGAGGTCCTTTTTGAAGCAGAAAGTGAAAAGGGACTTCAAAAAAAGACTTCTCCACAGCCTAAAATTTCCAAAGAAGCCCCCAAAATATGGTGAAAATGCCCCCTGTTCCTTAAAGGGCATTTGGGGGCAGTAAATTGTTTTTTCACAATTGGGCATGATGGGGTGCAACCCTCCAAAATCCCTTGGGGAGGTAGCCTTCCACCCAACCAAGGCATACAGGGTAAAATCCAACACTATGTTACACTAGAGAAAATTCTGAAGGCACAAGAGAACAGAATTGCTTCCCTGCCCAGTTTGGTGACTGAAACAATTTTGTCAGCAGGAGAACTGTACTGAATACCACCCACGACTTAAATAGTAACACAAACAAAACAAATATAATGTACAACATTCAAGCAAGCTTGATGGAGAATTTGTTCTACAGTGTGCCTGCGTACTTATAAAATCATAGAGTTGGAAGAGACCGCAAGGGTCATCCAGTCCAATCCCATTCTGCCATGCAGGAACTCTCAATCAAAGCATCCCCAACAGATGGCCATCCAGCCTCTGCTTAAAGACCACCAAGGAAGGAGACTCCACTACACTCTGAGGGAGTGTCTTCCACTGTCGAACAGCCCTTGCTGTCAGCAAGTTCTTTCTAATGCTGAGGTGGAATCTCTTTTCCTGTAGCTTGCATCCATTGCTCCGGGTCCTAGTCTCTGGAGCAACTGAAAACAAGCTTGCTCCCTCCTCAGTATGAAATCCCATCAAGTATTTAAACAGGGCTATTATATCACCTCTTAACCTTCTCTTCTCCAGGCTAAACATCCCCAGCTCCTTAAGTCGTTCCTCACACGACATGGTTTCCAGACCTTTCACCATTTTAGTCACCCTCCTTTGGACACGTTCCAGTTTTTCCACATCCTTTTTAAATTGTGGTGCCCAGAACTGGACACAATATTCCAGGTGGGGCCTTACCAAAGCAGAATAGAGTGGCACTATTACTTCCCTTGACCTAGACACTATATTTTTACTGATGCAGCCTAAAATTGCATTGGCCTTGTTAGCTGCCGCATCGTACTGTTGACTCATGTTCAACTTGTGGTCTACTTGGACTCCCAGATCCCTTTCACACGTAGTCTCGTTCAGCCATGTGTCCCCCATCTGTGCATTTTATTTTTCCACCCTAAGTGCAGTACCTTACATTTCTTCCTGTTGAAGTTCATTTTGTTAGCTGTGGCCCAACTTTCTAGTTTATTCAGGTCATTTTGAATTCTGATCCTGTCCTCTGGGGTATTAGCTACTCCTCCTAATTTGATGTCATCTGCAAATTTGGTAAGTATGCTCCCAATTCTGTCATCCAGGTCATTGATAAAGATGTTGAATAACACTGGGCCCGGGACAGACCCCTGTGGGACCCCACTGGTCACTTCTCTCTAGGATGAAAAAGAGCCATTGTTGAGCACCCTTTGGGTTCGGCCAGTCAACCAAATACAAATCCATGTAACAGTTACGTTGTCTAGCCCACATTTCACTAGCTTGTTTGCAAGAATGTCATGGGGAACCCTGTCAAAAGCCTTACTGAAATCAAGATATATTATATCCACAGCATTCCTTTTATCTACCAAGCTGGTAATTTTATCAGAAAAAGAGATCAGATCTCTCTGGCATGACTTCTTTCTCTGAGACCCATGTTGACTTTTTGTGATTATGGCATTGCTTTCTAGATGTTCACAGACTCTCTGTTTAATGATCTGCTCTAAAATCTTTCCTGGTATCGATGTCAGACTAACTGGACGATAATTATTGGGATCCTCTTTTTTCTCCTTTTTGAAGATGGGGACAACGTTTGCCCTCCTCCAGTCTGCTGGGACTTCTCCTGTTCTCCAGGAGTTTTCAAAGATTATTGCCAATGGCTCTGATATTACATTTGCCAGTTCTTTTAATACCCTTGGATGTAGTTCATCTGGACCTGGAGACTTAAATTCATTTAGATTAACAAGGTATTCCTCTACTATCTCTTTACTTATTCTGTGCTGAAATTCCCCTATTTTTTCCTATGCTCCATTATCCTCATGTTGAGCACCCTTCTTCCTCCTTATGTGGAAGCTGTGCAACAATAAAAGCAATGGCGCACGCACTGCCACGAGTACAGGCCCATTGTTTCCAATGGGGTGTGAGCATATGGGGATTTCCCCTTACACTTGGGGATTCAGACCACATTCCCCATGTAATGGGAGGGCCCACTTTATATAGCAACCACTATAACAAGAAGTTGGAAAGCCTTATTTACCAAATGTAACTCAGAGACACAAAGCATTCCCTACAATCTACAGAGAAGTATAAAGCTTCTTTTAATAATAAGCTTACAGAGTGCTCTTTCTATTGAGTACATTTGACAAATCTGTGGGCTAACCAATGCTGAAAGAGGCAAATATGACAGGAAATGGATTTAGAGTGCCTTTTCCAGGTTCTGACCTTTTGTTCACATATGCCTTTCCTTAAACCATACAGTAAAGCCTAGCA
>NW_024810547.1:0-2907 GCF_019175285.1 Sceloporus undulatus | reverse complement strand
TCTGTGGCTAGTCAACTTGCTAGAAACATTTAAGCAGAGGTGAGTTTGTTTTGTTTTTTAAATTGGTCACGCACGCACGCACCCCCCCCCCCTCTCTCTCTCTCTAGCTCCAGGCTTTGGATTTATTTGGGGAGTGTTTTTCGTGTGTTCTTTATCCTCTTTTTCCAGTTGTTTAAACTTCCAGGAAACATCTGTGGATGTTTTCAAACTGCAGAGCTTCTAAATCCACAGATCTGAGAAAAATATGTATTGTATATACTCATGTATAAGTCGACCTCATGCATAAGCCGACGACAGTTTTTGGATCCAAAATCATGGTTTTGAGATGACCCATGGTTAAGTCAAGGGGCAAACACTGGAGGATGTTACAAAGATCTAAAGTGGGGGAAACAAAGCACCACTTCCCTCCCTATATCTCCCTCTCTGGAGCTCTTCCAAGCATCAGTCTCGGCATGGAAAAGGGGAAAGAAATTTCGGCGCATGCGTGCGCGCGCACACACACACACACACACACACACTCTTCCCCTTACCAGAAGCATCTCCAAGGCTCATGGCTTGCGAAAAGGAAGACAGACCCCACTGTCTCTCTCCTTGTCAGCCCCAGGACTCCCAAGGCTCATAGCTTGCAAAAAGGAGGACAGACCTTTCTCTCTCTCTGCCTTTCACCCCCAGGACTCCAAGGTTCAGGGCTTGCAAAAATAAAGGACAGACCTTTCCCTCTCTCTGCTTTTCACCCCCAGGACTTCCAGGCAAAACAGGGTACAAGCCAGGGCATACTTTCTGTGTGTTCCTTTCCTCAGCAGTAGCTTGTTAGCTCTGGCTGCGTGGGAAGGCTGAGAGGGAAACAGACAGACACACAGAGGGAGAGAGGAGAGCGGGCACCAGGGCTTCAAACAGGGAGCCATTATAAGGCTACAGAGAAAGGTGGGCACTTCTTCTTTCAAGAAATTTATTAGCATTAACTCGTTGACCCTTACATACAAGAGTCTAACCATGCTTTTGGAGTTCATTTTGGGGCATAAATTTTTCGACTTATAGTTGAGTATATATGGTATTCCCTTGTAAGGTTGTAACTTAAAGAAATTTTGATTGATTAATCCAGGGAAGGTGAATATCTACAAAAACATATGTTCATTTTTGATAATACTCTGGTAGCATAATAGGTATGGTTTTATGAGAGGGAAGGGAGGAATACCTCATTTAAGATTTACTTGTCCTTTGCATAAATCTTTATGCTAATATATATATATATATTTTAAAAAATCAGGTGCCTGGTTTAATTGAGGATTTTCACACATTGAAACAAACATTATTTTAATGAATTAATCAACTTCATTTAAATTAAAGGATCACAACCTTTATTTCAGGATCTTTATTAGCTGCTTGTAATATGAAGACATTTCTATACATGTATTATAGCAAGTTAAAATTCTATCCTAGCTGCTGAATAACATTTATTATTTATGTATTCAGTAATTTTATTCGTATGCTGCCTTTCTTCCGGTGTTAAATACAGCAGTGCTACTCAAAGTAGTGTGCCATAGACATAAGATTAGGAATTTCATGTACTGTACTGTAGAACCCAAGTGGGTGCTGAAGTGTTTGAATGCTGACCAGAAACAAAATTGAGTGGATACCTCCAAGTTGATTTGGCAGCATTTTGAGCGATGTAATGATATTTATTGGAACGACCTGGAACTGTTGATGAAACATGGTTACATGTTTTCAGTCCAGAGACCAAACAACAGTCCTTGCGATGGTGGCACTTGGATTCTCCACAGCCAAAGATATTCAAGACTCAAGAAGTCAGCAGGAAAAGCCACGGTCACATGGGGGGGGGGGTAAGGAAGATATCGTGAAGACTTACTCTCTTCAGAAGGATCAAACTGTTCAAGCAAAATACTTCTCTAACTTGTGCCAATTAAAGGAGGTATTGAAGGAAAAGTGGCAAAGGAAGGTGTGGAAAGGTGTTCTCTTTTTGCAGGCCAATGGACCTGCTCAGATGATGGATGTTGTGAAGAATTTGGGGTTTGAATACATAGACCCTATTCACCAGGTCCTTCTCCATCTGACTTTCCTGTTTCTGAACCTTAAAAGGAGTTTGAAAGTAAGTAAATGTTTGAAGGATTCAGAGGTAATAGCAGCAGCGGAGCAGTATTTCAGTGACCAGACATCAGAATTTTTTTGGAAGAGTTAAAGAAACTTGAGAAATGTGCCAAGTATGTCAAACTTTGAGATGGATATGTGGAATAGCATGTAAGTTTTGTGGCTCTAGGTCATTTCTTTCTTAGTCAGACTGAGAACATTAGCACCCCATTGTAAAACACATTTCCATAAAATGTACTGAGAAAAGGACATGACAACCAGGAATTAACATTTACTTCATACCAGTACTTCTCAGGCTAGCTGATACGGGGAAACTGGTTTCTCCCATCTACAGAGAACAGTGCCATATTTGTGCCCGTTGGATGAAACATTCTTTGCTAGGAACTTGCCACACACTGACAGCTGATTTATCACACACCAGTCTGTGGACCACTACTTTGGATAGCACTGCTGTACATTTGTTGTCATTGTATGCCTTCAAGTCGTTTCCAACTTATGGTGATCCTAAAGCAAATTTACCATATGGTTTTCTTGGCAAGTTTCTCAGAGGGGGTTTGCCATCGCTTTTCCCTGAGGCTAAGAGAGTGTGACTTGCCCAAGATCACCCAGTGGGTTTACATAGCCAAGCCAGAATTTGAATCATACTCTTACATAAAAGTCTACTTGTCATATCATTTTTAAAGAAATAATACAGTGGGGCTTTGTTACCCATTGGCTTGTCAGATTTAAACATCCATGGATGGCAGGCCCCCACTGTAACACTGAAAGTACTGATGCTTTCATAATTCTTTCTAGATTCTG
>NW_024810546.1:0-2907 GCF_019175285.1 Sceloporus undulatus | reverse complement strand
ACATACACACACAACCCTGATATAATTCAAGTATATGTTATGTCAAATACAGGCCACGAAAGCTATTCACTTTCTTGTTCATTCAAGTCTCCTTTACATGGTACCTATGATAGTGATTTGTGAGGTATAAGCCACCATAGAGATCTGGAACATGATCTGTCACAAGGATCTACTTCTTATGCTGAACTACAATGGCTTAGATGCTGCCTCCAGCCACATTTTTTACAACCAGATTGGGGACACGGCAACTGTATGCCATGGCCCCAATCTGGCCTTCGTAGGGTGCAAAAAAGAGCATAAAAAAGCAGCTCCTTTTAGCACCCTGTAAAGGGCGTGATAGTCATGGCACTGCAGGTTTACGGTGCTCCTTCAGCACTGCAGCCGTATACAGTGCCAGAGAAGCACCATGCCAGAGAAGTGCTATGACGCCGCTTGCCATGTGAAGCAGTGCACAGTGCCACACCACCCTTGCAGCAGAGCAGGGGCATGCGACATGTGGATGCCATGCCCTGACTCCGCCCCCATCCCAGCCTTTAAAGCCAGTCTGCACAACCCCTTAGATAACAAATAGCAGTTGAGTCACCCAGCTGAACTGTTTAAACTCACATTTGTGGACATTGAAAGACACATAGCATGGTTCTTCATCACCAAAAGGAGTAGATTTGGAGCAAGGGACAATGCTTAAGGAATGAGAGGCCCCTGCTCCATTTATTGAGACAAGCAGCTTGAAACCAATCCTGATCATAATGAATCCAAGGGCATGCAAGCAAGAAATAAGAACTGGATCACCACCGTAGAAGCAGAACTTCTAAGGGAGAAGTTTGCGTTTAACTTCCCACCCCTCCATCCCCACCACACTTGAACTGGGACAAAAATGAACCCCAAATCCTGGAGATTCACGTTGGAAGCTCTGATCTATTTGAGGTTGTATTTTCAATCATTTTTGAACAAAACGTCCCCCCCCCCCCCACACACACACACATGGCACACACAGACACAGTGGTAGAAATTGGCTATTTCTGCCATTTCAATTGGCCACACCTGGTGCAATTGCTGTTCTTGAGTTTGTGTGAGTTGAGAGACTTATTTTGTTGTGATAGGGTATAAACTGTTTCCATTTCTACATGCTTATTACTATAGTCATGAGGCAGAAAGGAAAATGAAGACAAAACATTTAACAGCATTTAGTTGACCGAGGTTCTTCCCTCACACCACTCTATCTTCTGTTGTTGTTGGTTTTGTTGGTGGTGGTTTTTGTTATAGGTAGTCGTTACTTACTTGTTACATTCTCTCTCTATCAACCTGATGTTCCAAAAGAGTTATGAGACAATTTCAACCCACTTCTTCATTTTTAATGTAATTATATTGATGGAGCCTCACAGTGAGAACAACAATTGGCATCAATCATATTTGCCTGGTTTTTAGCTCCATCATTGTAAGAGCTATTCTTTATTCCTCTAATACTGGCATTTCCTTTAACAATTTTGTATATTAAATCAAACTTCTCGTATATACCAGATGACAGACTAAAGCTACCATTTGAATCTCTTTGGCTAAAACAAATTAATAAGGCTTTATTAAGGTGCACTTGGTTAGCATTTAAGCCAGTGCATTTACAAGTGAGTTACATGAATAAACCTAATCTTGTTATGCGCTTTAGCAAAAATGAAACAAAAACCCAGAATGGTTATGGGGGGGGGGGGAATAGAATTATTTGCTTGAGTAGATATATCAATTAGAAACACTGCTAATTTTATCAGTGCTAATGCTGATCAGATTGGCTAAAACACCCAAAAAGCATCAGATCCCATCTGATCTTAGAAGCTAAGCAGAGTTATCCCTGTTTTGTATTTGGATGATGTTAGGAGTTATGCTCAATATATATGAATTCTTAGATTTTGATGCTGAGGCATGGAGCTGCTTCTTCCTAAAGTGTGCAAACCTTGAAGGGAGGCATGGTGAAGGAAAGGACAAAAGGGCTTAGATCTGTGATGGAGAACCTAGGGCACGCTTGCCACAGGTGGCACGCAATACCATTTTGCCAGGCATGGGACAAGGAGGAACAGGCACACGTATGCCAGTTCCCCCTCCACCTCCCTGCCTTTCCCTGGCCTCCAGCTGTCTCTCTGAATGAGCTGGAAGCCAGAAAATGGCACTGTGAGAAGGAGCGAGAGGTGCAAGCCAGAGGTGCATGCCTCTGGCTCCTCCTCCCAGCCCTCTCCTGGCCTTCAGCTGCCTATCTGAGAGACCAGGAGGCCAGTGAAAAAGACAGGGGAAGGAGGAGCAGCTGCATGCCAGCTTCCCCCCCCCCCCCCCTGGTCCTGTCAGAGCCATAGCTATCTCCAGAGAGACAGCTATGGGTCTGAAATGGCAAGGGGGAGGTAGAGGAGCAGCTGGAAAACTCCCAGGGGCAGCAACCAGAGCCACCCTGCTCTAGCAGCCATCTTCCAAAGCCTGTTTCCTGGCCTCTGAGGGACCCTTTGGAACACTCAGAGGCCAGAAAATGACGGAAGGTGGCGACCAGAGGTCCCTCCACTGGCAGCTGCCTTCAAAAGTCTGTTTCCCAGCCTCTGAGGGACCCAAAGGGAGAGAAAGGATGGAGAGTGGCAACCAGAGGCTCCTTCCACTGGCAGCCATCATCCAAAGCCCATTTCCGCCTCCTGGGGGGCCCAGAGACTCTCAGAGTCCAGGAAACGATGGAGGCCAGGGACCAGAGACCAGAGGATACTTCCACTGGCAGCCATCCTTGAAAGCCTGTTTCCAGGGCACTGAGGGGCCCAAAGGGACTGTCAGAACCCAGGAAAAGATGGAGGGCAATGACCAGAGGCTCCCTCCACTGGCAGCCATCCTCCAAAGCCCATTTCACGGCCTCTAAGGGACCCTCAGAGGCTGGGAAACAATGGAAGG
>NW_024810545.1:0-2908 GCF_019175285.1 Sceloporus undulatus | reverse complement strand
TGAGTGATTGCTGGCAGGCCAGCCAGTTGGTATAGTAAATAAAGATGGTGGCTTTGGCCTACATGGAAAAGGAAATTCCAGCTGTTTGTAAGTGGGAGGGTTTTAAGCAAGGAGCTCTTCTCTTACACCAATCCTCTCCTTCCCTCCATATCTGACTTTCCATGGATTAGGAAGAGACTTCAGAGATTTGTTGCCTTGTGGGTGTATGTACCTGCAGCATTCCTGGTGGAAAGGAAGCCAGGTGAGCAGGCAGATGGGGTGAGAGGAAAGGGAAGAGGGTCTCCAGTAATGGGAGCAGCCCAGAGCCTCTACTCAGCTGGAGAGGGAAAGACTTTGCCCTATAGTCAGGCCACTTTACTGGTCAGATACAATGACTCCTAAGGTGTCCAGCTTCCTTTCCTGGCCTCAGCAACAGTTTTGAGTCCCTGACAGAGCAGTTTAAAATCTTTACGTATGATTTCAAATGTCATATATTATTATTATTTTCTTTGAAATTCATCAGTTTTATAATGGATGTAAAAAGGAATGGTCAAGTAGTCATAGTATGAAGAGAAATAAAAACATATGCAACATAGAGACCCTGCACACCCACCCAACCACTCCAGATCATCAGGACCTTATAATACATATCATCACATGTCAGCCCTGTGTGGAAGTTCCAACAGCTTTGCTTTTTCTTAATCAAGGGTAAAATAAAATACAAGTTTACAACATATTGTCAAAGACTACACAAATATGCACATGAACACACAGTATTTTGTATATTGTAATATTATTTATTGAGCTAGAAGCTGTTTCAGTACTCATTTTCTCAGGAGCATCATTAGAGAGTGCAAGGTGTGTGGATCACAGTGACTGACAACCCATAGGAGGCGTGTACACCCACATTCTTTGCCTTGGAAAGCAGCAGACACAACTTCTAATCATTTCCACCAGATTTGCAGTGCAATTGTGGACATGTCTACTCGGAAGTAATTGTACTAAGTTCAGTGAGACTTACTTCCAGGTAAGAGTGTGTGGATTGCAGCCTTGGAATATTAAATCATATGTGTCTTCACTACTAAATAAACTCATTAGAACAGAGTTACAGTGACCCTACTCTACCAAAATACAGTTGGCTCTTTGCATCTATGGGGGTTCCATTCCAGACCTCCCTGCAGATAGCAAAATCCAGGAGACTGCAAGTCCCATACTTTCCAATGGTGGTGCAATATGTGCATGACTGCATTGGTGCAGCCACATGCACATGCCTCCCTTGGGAAGGATGGGGAGGGACCATCCATGGTTCCTCCAATCCTCAGATGACAAACCTGTGGAAGGTTAGCGCCAACTGTACCTGTTCTCCACATGATAAATGTCACATTTACTACTTAGAACTATCACAGTGATTATCTCATTAAATTTCTTTGATGTGCTTACATACTGTATTCTACTAGAAATTCTGCTGTGCTGAGTCAAGTTGTAGAGAAGTCTATAAACTGAATGATTGCATGTTGCTTTTAGAGGTAGCTGAAGATACTTCCTTAATGTTTTCAAGTGACCTAGAGAATTATCTTTTTAATGAGAACTGAATCTATCATTATGACATACCTCAAATATTCTAGAAGGAAATTAACAAAACCTGGAAATTCTCTAGCAGAGGAAGCAAAAGCTTGCAGCTAATCGGACAGAGGTGCAGTGTAGCCCAGTGGGAACCTACATTTATGCTGTTGGCTTTTGAGACAAACATTGCTTCTTTGAAGATAAATGCTGTCTGTCTAGCTGCCTGTTTGCTTCACAATGTGTATCTCCAAATAACACATAAAACAGCAAATGTTTCCAAGGGTTTTTCACAAAGAATGGACCCATATCAATTATTTGTAAAACTTCCTGTTACTCAAAAAATGTGGGGCTGCAAGTTAGCCACTTTCTGTCTCATGTGACTTACCTCCCCAGCCTAGAGAAAATTCCTTAGCAGCTGTTCCTATGGGTCTACTAGCAATTTTTGAAGTTCTTTGCCAATAAAGACAATGCCTTCAACCCTTTCTTCAAAGATATCTGCTTGTTTAGGTGTAAAAAAAAATGATATTCTTAACCATTAGCTTCTAATTCCAGTGTGTAGTCATTCTTTGTAGATGAAATTCAGCCCAACATGGCTTTGAGGTGACGTCTGCTACAGCTGTGCCAAGCAAAGTGGTGGTCCCTGTACTGGTTTCTGTTGGTGAGCCATCAACTGCTGGTCCGTGGGCACTTTCCAGGAAAGAAAGAAACAGTTCTAGACAGTGGGGTCAAATATGATGCCAGTCCCTGGGATTGCACATCCCTCACATCAGATAGCTAGGAAGTACTACACTAGAGAGTACCAGTCTACTCGCTTAAATTGTTCTTCTTGTTGTTAACCCCAACTCATGGCAACCGTATGGATGAAACATCTCCAAGCTCCCCTGTCCTCCACTGTTCTGCTCAGTTCTTGGAAGTTTATACCCATGACCTCCCTAACTGAGTCCATCCATCCAGCATGCAGTCTTCCTCTCTTTCTACCTATCTCCATACTTCCAAGCATTACTGTCTTTTCTAATTAGTTGTGCCATTTCATGATATAGCCAAAATACGACAGTCTCAGTTTGACCATCTTGGCTTCTAGGGAGGTTTCAGGCCTGATCTGTTCAAGGACCCATTTGTTTGTCTTTTTGGCTATCCACAGTGTCCTCAGCACTCTTCTCCAGTACCACATCTCAAGAGTTTATTCTCCCTCTATCTGCTTTCTTCACATGGTGATGGGAAATACAATTGGTTGGATGATTCTGACTTTAGTGCTCAGTTGTATACACTTGAGGATCTTTTCTAGATCTTCCCATTCCTAATATTCATTTGATTTCTTGGATGCAATTTCTGTTCTCTTATTTCTCTTATCTTATCTCTTATTATC
>NW_024810544.1:0-2908 GCF_019175285.1 Sceloporus undulatus | reverse complement strand
TGAAGTTGAGAGAGTGTGACTTGCCCAAGTTCACCCAGTGGGGTTTTATTATTATTATTATTAACCTTTATTTATAAAGCGCTGTAAGTTTACACAGCGCTATACATCAATTTTTTAGTCAGACGGTTCCCTGCCCTCAAGCTTACAATCTAAAAGACACGACACAAAAGGAGAAGGGAGTGGTGGTGGGGAATAGGATCAGGTCCAGCAGATCTTCTCAACCTCCGTGGCCTGGACCAAGGCAGATGGACTGGAGGAAGGGCTTGGCTTCTTGATGGATGGTTAGAAGGAGGCTTCCTGGGTCAGAGAGGGGCTCACCTCTGGGAATGCTTCTCTAAACAATATAGTCTTTAATTGAGTTTTGAAACTGGGCAGAGAAGTTTTCTGCTCAAAAGGGGAATCGAGCCTTCGTCTCCACAGTCATAGTCCAACACTGAAACCGCTACACCATGCTTATTCTCTACAAGTGTTATACATTATTTTTATAGTTGTCATTTGCTTATATATTCCAAGTTGTGATATTCAGATATACTGTGTTATATTGTCTTCTGCTTCTTTTGTATCCCTTTTGTTTGGCACAGTATTATTTCCTGCCTTATTAATACTTTTTTCATAATCTGTTTGGAGTCATCATCCCTCCCTTGTTTAGAGACCCTCCCTTGATTCTCAGTGTTCAAGGAAAGACCATTGTTCATACTGTATTTTAATTCTCTGATAAGGACAGTTTAAAATGTCTGACAGATTTTTTTCTACCATGCTAGACTTCTACTGTTTAAATTGTTTATATAGGTTCTCTTGCTTCATAAATCTTGAATACAATTTGAGATGTTCACTTCTGGAAACAAATCCTTTCTCTTTGCAACATCTCAGATCTTTTTTTTCAATCTAGGTCAGCACTGCGCTAGGTGCACCCAGCACCATAATTCCCTCATCTCTCTTGTTTCTTAGCAACTGGTGCTATTGACTGCCATTTCCAAATGGTATCAAAATTTCCTGCGTTGCTAGATTATCTTCTCTACAAAGTTTTTTGTTCCGTTTGTTTCTCTATTGTGGCCACTTGTTACCTTTAAGAAAGCTAGTTGGAGTAGTGCTCAGTGATGTTTCTGATTTCTCCCTATTTAATGTAAATATATCTGATAGATGTGGGCCACTGCTAATTCCCCTCTGCAATAACTATTTATAGAGGTGGGCAGTGTTTAGCCGCATACAGCCTTCTGCCTGTTTCAAAAAAAGAAAAGGGGCAAACCTGGTCCCCAAATTTGTGTAAGTTGATCAGTCCAGCTGTAAATGAAGATTTGTTGGTCTATGCTTGATACTTCACTTATGAAATGTGGATGTTTTATCTGACAGATGGATGCAACATTGCTACTTTCACCAGTGGCCACATGTATACTTGAAAAATTTAGTTTTGCCTTCAAAGTTCTCATGCTTTCAGTGCCATCCTCCTAAACTTAAAATTCTCTGACTTGTACCCTATTGATGTTTTAGATAAATAACTTTCCTTACCAACATATTAAATTGCTTCCTTGCTGGCCTGCCTTGGGGCTGGAGCTGCAGCCAGTTTGCTCCAGTATCTAAATTGAAGTTGCTTTAGGTTTAAAAGGGAAAATTGCAACTCATTTTGTTCCGGATATCACTAGAAAGGTTCTCCAAAGGTGATCTGGCAAGATAATTTATAAACTGAGTAAATTTGAGCTAGACTGGTCTAGCAGGCAATATATTATCCCTTCATTTTATTTTGGGTAGTCTAGAAGAAGACCATTGTGGTAAGAGGCAGCTACAATGGGACTGGAGTCTCTGAGGGATTGTATGCATTCCTTTCCTCCTCTAGATTAGTTTTTCAGGTCAGCTTCAAGAACAAGTATCTGTTTCCTTTTTAGAATTCACTATGATAATTGTGACAGCAAGAGACATCTTTGTATCATACTTATCTGTGTCTGCTGTGGATGGTTTCCTCTGTCTTGCCTAGTTAGGTGGTTTCTGTGTAACAAGCCAGCTTCATAAGGAAGTGCACTTTATTTCTGTGCTATCTTTTCCTATGTTTGTCTGCCAGATTCTATTGTTGTTGTTCCTAACAGTGCATTCAGCAGCATAGCCATTGTAGCTTCCAGAATTAGCAAAGCCCAGAATGCTGTCCTGCATTCAGCTTAAATCACATTCTCATGTTGTACTGACAAGTGTTGTGTACATAAATATTTCATGGCTGTCAACTGTCAAGCATTTGAATGACTATACAGAGAAATCAGAGCTTGGAAATGTTCTCTTCCCTTTTAACTTTTCCTTCATGAGGTCGGAAAGTTTCTTTCTCCAACATGCACACTGCATGCCTTTTTGTTTCGGTGAAGGGCATATTGTCGAACACTGTTCGATTTGCAAAGGCTTTACTGCCCAAGCCCTCAGAAATTGGGCACAGCGCCTTAAAGTTTTTTGTTGGGAACAATTCCTTAAAGTTTCCACTGAGTTTTCTACAAAATCCACTTTGTCTACTGTCCTGCTCTCCAAACCTAGAAAAGTGGTCACAATGGATGTTTCTCAACCAAGACTGACTGTGCCTTCCACTTCCATGTTGTACTGGCAACTGTTGTATATGTAAATATTTCATAACTCACAACTGTCAAGCATTTGAATTGGTATACAAAAAAGTCAGAGCTTGGAATTATTTTCTTTTGGAGTATAGTTCCCAGTATCTCCCAATGCAATTTCTAGCATCTCCCAATGCAATCTCATTGTCAATGCTAGCAGAGGGATTCTTGGATCTGTAGTTAGAAATGTAACTTTTCTGAGCTCTGAGATTGGTTATGCTTGCAATGCCTTATAAAGGGCCACTTCTCTTATTTATTAGAATATTTCTATATTGTACGGCTTTTCACTTTTAAAATGCAACATTAGCTTAAATATTGTAACATTT
>NW_024810543.1:0-2908 GCF_019175285.1 Sceloporus undulatus | reverse complement strand
GAAAAAAAGGGGGGGTTCTCTACCCTTTCTGTTGTTTGGCTGGCTTTTCTCCAGGGTTAGTTTCTCTGGTTTTGAGGTTTGAAAATTGTATTATCAATATATATTTACCCTTAGCATTTTTATACCTTCCAGTAGGGTATTTATACCCTTTTAGATACTACATTTTTTTGCTCCAGGGTGCTGTTATTTTCTTAATTACTTCTTTGTCAGAACCCTTTGGTTTGGTTTGTTTGCCACCATTACGATGTCACAGCCACACCACCTCCAGATGGGGTGGTGAGGATGTGACGTCTTGGCGCTGCTGAAGGGCATCTGTGGTGCCCTTTCAGCAGCGCAACCAAAATGGAGCTCCTTCCTTTGTTTGTGTCACAGGTGCAGCCTTTACACGGCTGTGCCAGCAACACAAAGGAGAAAGGGGCTGAGCTGCCTTTTGCTGCTTCCCCGCAGCCTGGAAAAGCGGTGGATTGGGGCCTCAGGGCTGCCGCTGTGGCAGCTGAGGCCCCGATCCATTGGGAAAAGGGCGGGTGCAAGCTGCCCCAAAGGGGCAGTCTGTACACCACCAGGGTCAGGGGCTTTCCCAGCAAATAGTGTGTGTGTGTGTATGTATGTGTGTGTGTGTGTATTCAGCTCTCTTCTATACCAGCATTCTCTGAAGATGCCAGCCACAGATGCTGGCAAAACGTCAGGAATAAACTCTTCTAGAACATGGCCACATAGCCTGAAAACCCCACAAAAAATGATGGATGCCGGTCATGAAAGCCTTCGACCTCACATTCTTTCTTTCAGTAAATCTCAAAGGTGCTACAAGATCTCTCTACATACTATTTCAGTATCTCATAACTGTAATTGTTTTAGCTGCTTTTGTAGTAGCAAAGAGTATGTGGTATGGAAAGTTGGGGAGGTGTAGCATCCCTATGTCTTTAGTGTTAATAAAAAATAACTTGACAGTTACTCCTGGATATTGACAAAGGAGACTGTCACTTTTAAAAAGTGCAACTATAACAGCAACTTACTACACTGAGGCCTTTTCATTTATAACCAATTAGTTGCCAATTAGTTTCCAGGCAAGGTACAAAGTGTTGATTACCCACTTTTAAAGCCATTTGTGGTTTGGATCCAGGTTACTTACAGGATGCCTCCTCTCATGTATTCCGCCCCATATACTCAGGTCCTCTGGCGGACACCTACTCCAGTCAGCCAAGTCTCGGTTTGCAAGAGTGAGCCAGAGGACTTTTTCTTCAGCTGCCCCATGACTGTGGAATGATGTGCCGGAAGAGTTTCAATTGCTAAATATGCAGTCTGAATTTAAGAAAACATTAAAGACCAGTCTCTTTTAGCAGGCTTAACCAGATGATTTTAAACTGTAGTTTTTAAAGATGAATTTCAAATGTGGATAGTTTTAATATGCATGTGTCTCATCGGTTCTTTTAATTGATATTTGTTTTTAATTGATGTTGTGTTTTTAGTTGATGTTAAGTATTTGATTGTCTGTTGTTTCCAGCCTTGAGGAGAGGCAGGTAAGAAACAACAACAACAACAACAGCAACAACAACAAGTAATTATTTTTAAAGGTAACTTTACCAGAGGCAGCTGGATCTTCCAGTTCCTTACCTATTTCTAAGCCTGATACAGAAAACTGCCCTGGTGTGCCTTATGAAAGAATCCCAAACTGTTTCTTGACATCCAAAAAGAATGGTTTGAATAGAGATACTGTTTCCATGAATCATGATTACAACCTCCCATAAATCTGACTGTACACCTGCTTTGTTCTGGAGCTGCTCCCGTGGAGGTCATCAGCTTCAATAGATATGAGAACTGGCTTTCCCTTTCAGCTTATCTGACTGTCTGCAGCCCAGGCTTAGCATACCCCATTGGTGTAATTTATGCTAACCTGATCCTATGAATGAAACCCAAACCCACTTTACACTGAGTCTCTTTAGCCCAACATGGAGTACTTTCTATGAGCAGCAGCTTGGCAAAGCCTTGGGCCATGGATGACTCCTGTTCTGCTGCTTGCAATCAAACTCAGCCTCATCCAATCTGCTGTCCCCCAGATGCTTTGGACTACAACTCCCATCACCCCCATCCATGAAGAATCCTGAGTATGGGTCAGAATCTGAATCCTGTTGGTGCATTATGTTATTCTTTGTGCATTTTCCAGGGTCACACAGCAATTGGGATGGAAGGCAGGTAAAGTTTGCTATCTGTGAAGAGCCTATTTCCCCAGTTATTTTTCTTAATTCACAAGGGCAACATGGCTATTGTTTTTTTTTTCTGGGTCTTTGGGGCTATCTGGCTGTGTTCTGGAAGAGTTTATTCCTGATGTTTCACCAGCATCTATGGCTGGCATTTTCAGAGAAGTCCAAAACAAAATCACATAGCCCAAAAGCCCCACAAAAAACTATGGATATTGGCTGTGAAAGCCTTTGAGTTCACATTGAACATAGCTATTTTTCTCTTCCCACATTGGCATATTTATGCCAGCATAGTACACCAATAGGGATGCAGCTGCATTCAATAACATTTGAAGCATTTGAGAATGTCTGCTTTAACTGGAGATGCAAAAGTTTCCATCAAACACTTTGTCCATGCTCCTTGTGGTGTTTTGCGGTAGGCTATGGCATTTGCTTTTAGCCCCTCTTGCTTTAGCCCCTCTGATATAACATAGGATTAAAGCCTAGGACCCATAGTACTCATTCCAACACTTGGGTGGGTTATAGACCGCCCATTTGGGGTGGTCTGGACCCGCCCCTTTCCCCAGAGTATCGGGGCTTCAGTGGCTACACCGGCAGCCGCTGAGGCCCCGATCCGCCGCTTTTCAGTCTGCGGGGAAGCAGCAAAACGCCGCTTCCCCGCAGCCTGAAAAGGGGTGTCCTTGGGGCTTCAAGCCCCAAGGACACCCCGCCGC
>NW_024810542.1:1966-2908 GCF_019175285.1 Sceloporus undulatus | reverse complement strand
AGGAGGTACATACTTCATGCTCCTGCTGTGACTGACACACACAAACACACAAATCTTGTAATTGTACATTTGTAAACTGCTTTTGTCTTTATGGAAAGGTGGTATACACATAATTTTTATTATTATTATTATTATTATTAACACAGCAGTTAAGCTCAGAGATTTTTCTCATTTGCAAAAATGAAACGATTATTTTCACCAGTGTCTAAATGAAAAAGGGGGCGTAATGAGGGGAGGCGATTGATCAGATCATTGAAGAAATACAGGTCTTATCCAGCCCAGGGGCCAGTGTTTCTCCACCTGGAAAATAATTAATAGAATCAAAGAATCATAGAGTTGGGAGAGACCTCAAGGGCCATCGAGTCCAACCCCATTTTGCCATGCAGGAACTCTTAATCAAAGCATCCCTGACAGATGGCCACCCAGCCTCTGCTTAAAGACCTCAAAGGAAGCAGACTCCACTGCACTTCAAGGAAGAATGTGTTCCACTGTCGAAAAGCCCTTACTGTCAGGAAGTTTCTCCTAATGTTGAGGTGGAATCTCTTTTTCTGGAGCTTGCATCCATTGTTCCGGATCCTGTTTTCCGGAAAAGCAGAAAACAAGCTTGCTCCCTCCTCAATATGACATCCCTTCAAAAATTTAAACAGAGCTATCATATCACCTGTTAACTTTCTCTTCTCCAGGCTAAACATCCCCAGCTCCCTAAGTCATTCCTCATAGGGCATGGTTTCCAAATCCTGCACCACTTTAGTTGCCCTCCTTTGGACACACTCCAGTTTCTCAACATCCTTTTTGAATTGTGATGCCCAGAACCGGACAAAATGTTCCAGGTGGGACCTGACCAGAGCAGAATAGAGTTGCACTATTACTTCCCTTGATTGATGCAGCCCAAAATCGCTTCTTTGCAAGAATGACATGGGGAACCTTACTGAAATCAAGATA
>NW_024810542.1:0-1866 GCF_019175285.1 Sceloporus undulatus | reverse complement strand
TCTTTGCAAGAATGACATGGGGAACCTTACTGAAATCAAGATATACTATATCCATAGCATTCCCTTCATCTACCAAGGCCTTACTGAAATCAAGATATACTATATCCATACCATTCCCTTCATCTACCAGGATCATCTACCGAGATTAGATTTATCAGGCATGACTTCTTTCTCTAAAACTAATATTGACTTTTTGTTATTATGGCATTGCTTTCTAGATGTTCACAGACTCTCTGTTTAATGATCTGCTCTTTAATCTTTCCATAAAGAAGGTGGTCCTCCTCTTCCTCCTCCTCTTCCTCTGCATGAAAGAGAAATCACATTCTCATCAGTGATGATGACGCAGAATGGAAAAATTAACATTCCTGCCTTTAAAGTCTTCTTTTAAAATAATTTTTATTGAAACTAAAGTCCATACAATGAATTTTATACAATTCATAATTATGTATATATATATTTTACATTCTATTGCAACTTATGGGAATTTAAAGTCTGAGGAGGCCTGAATCCTGTTGGTTAAACCTAGCGTAGACGGACTCAACCCATAATTGACTGGTGAGTCAATCTATAGGTAAATCCAAGAGACCAAGTGATTCTACTCTGATCAGGACTAAGTATAGGATTGGATACAGGCTAATATTTAGTCCTACTTTTGGCTAGAACAGGACATTCCCAAGCCAAGATGGCCAGGCAACAGTGTGGAAAATAGGCACTCTCCACATGGGCAGAGACACTCTGAGAATTGTGACTTCTCTCCATGCAGAAGGCTGCCATGGGAATTGGTTGTTCCCTTCCCATCAGCTCAATCCTCTGGTGCCCCCCCCCCCGAATCCTGGGAAGAGAGCTGGATCCCATTGAAGGGGGGCAACCAGAAAGAGAGAGCTCCTTTCCTGCCCTGCTTGACTGGGGAATTCTCTGGGGGATGGAGGGCAACTGCTTTGGCCAATGGGAGAATGGGAGGCCACTAGGCCAGAAAGCCTGACCCAGCAGAACCGTCTATGATCCAGTGTTGCTCCCTGTGGAATCGGGCTAGGAAGCACATGCCCACCTCTGCATTGGCCCAATGGAGGCATATGTCATCTGCGTGTGCCACCAGCAGGATACTGTTCTCTGTATCTTTGAGCGCTGCAGGGTTTCTTGCCAAGCCAATCCTAACCCTGGTCCCTTTTCTCAGGACCTTCATCTCGGCCTCCTTGTATCCGGCTTTGGGGCCTCTCTTTCTGGAAGTGACCAAGTGCAGGACCACCAGGACCCCTCTGCCCACCTGATGGCCAACACAGAGGCCAAGCGGAGGGAGTTGGGCTTCAAGAGAAGGAGGAAACCGAGGTACAACAACTCTTTGGTGAGTCACTATTCTATTAGTTTCATTTGGGTCACTGCTGGGCCAATTTATGAAAGGAAGCAAATAAAGTACTGTCCGAGTTTGGCAGAGACAGTCCTGGTTAATCGTCTGTCATCCCAATATTTGAGGGCTTTTAAATGTCCTGGTTTCTCTTCTCCTCCCACTTTCCCAATTCTTCAGCTCATTTCAATTTCTGCATAATGATTGACAAGGAGCTTGCAGCCCATCAACTCAAAAGTGGGGGTTGAAGAAGAAAGAAGGGGGCAGGGACTTGCCCTTCTAGGAGTCTGAGGCAAAAACAAACTGTTGTGCCCTTTCCCACTTGTGTGATCTTCTTCATAAACAACTTTGTTCATCTTCAACACTTTCTGCTGTTGCTTTTTAAAAATGACATTCGCCTCTGAAATTTGGCAACAGATGTCTAAATGCACTATACTCTTTCGAGGCTAAATGTACTATACTTGTCAGGATAGTCAATATTCTAATCTATCATTAATATCCCAGCCATGGCCTACATTATATTG
>NW_024810541.1:0-2909 GCF_019175285.1 Sceloporus undulatus | reverse complement strand
GGCAGGGCCCAGGAGCCCCACTGGAGCGAGGCTCCTTGGCCCTGCCTTGTCCCTTCCACCGGCAGGCGGGGCGGGCAGGGCCCAGGAGCCCCGCTGGAGCAAGGCTCCTTGGCCCTGCCTGGTCCCTTCCGCCAGTGGACAGGCAGGGCGCTTCCGCCGGCGGACAGGCAGTGCCCAGGAGTAGCGAGGCTCCTTTGCCCTGCCTGTTCCCCTCCAGGCAGGGCAGGAAGGGGGCGGGGGTCCTCCTCCTCCTTCCCTCCCTTCCTGCGGCTGCCAGACAGCCGTGGGCAGGGAAGAAAGGGGGTGAGGGAAGAAGAGGAGGAAGAGGAGCAGGAGGAGGAGGGAGGAAGGAAGGAAGGAAGGAAGGAAGGAAGGAAGGAAGGAGCCGGAGGAGGAGGATTTCCATTCCATTTCTACAGGTCTGCTTTGTTTTAACAATGATAGTGATGATGATGATGATGATGATGATGATGATGATGATGATGATGGTGATGGTGATGGTGATATTGATATCAGCCAGCTTCTGAGGCCCAAATGTCCTCCATTTTGATCATGCCTAACAAACATGCATTTATATTAACTTTTTTTTAAAAAATCATCAAATTTTTTCGCATGTCCTCCATTTAAAAAAAATGAGTCCTACATTTGAAAATGTCCTATATTATTTAATTATTTGTTTTTTGGCTTCGGCCCCCCAGTTGTCTGAGGGACAGCAACCTGGCCCCTGGCTCAAAAAGGTTGCCTACCCTGATCTATGGTTTCAGGAACCTAGGGGTTCCTGGAACCAAACCTCAGTGGATACCAAGGTCTCACTGCATACTGCTATTTCCTGTGTGTATAAGTGTTTTCATGTCACATATCATAGGGTTTTATTAGACAAGGAATATTCAGAGTTTGTTTTGGTAGTTCCTTCTTCTGAAATATAGCCTACAGCACCTGATATTTGTTGGAGTCTCCCATCTATGTACAAACCCAAGCTAACCATTCTTAGCTTTCAAGATCAGATGGGACATGGTGCCTTAAGGGTATTTAGGTCTCTACTATTTCCTATACCTGGGAGTAAATCCAATAAAAGAGAGCAAATGTGGTGCAGTGGTTTGAATGTTGGACTAAGAGTTAGGAAGACCTGAATTAAAATCCTGCTCATCCGTGGAAACCCACTGGATGACCTTTAGAGTCATTCTCTCCCAGCCTTAGAGGAAGGCAAAGACAAACCTGTTCTGAATAATAAAAACCTACACTAGGGTTGCTATAAGCTGGAGTTGACTTGAGGGCATATAACAGCAAAAACAGCAATATCCAATGAAACACAAGGGAGGCTTTTTCCTGTCTAGACTTGGCTCATGCCTCAGATTGCACCATTCTATGACTATATTTATTATTTGAAGTATTTATACCCTGCTTTTCAGCCACAAAGGCTCTCAGAGTGATTTACAAATTATTAGACAGCTCCCTGCCCTCAGGCTTACAATCCAAAAAGACATGACACAAAGGAGAATAGAATGGCAGTGGGGAAGGGGATCGAGTCCAGTGTTCGTCTCTCCCTCGGCTAAGCCTCAAGAGTAAGCACCAATAAATTCAGTGGGGTTTATTTTGGTATGAGCATGAAGAGGTAAGTACAAGATATTTGTTTGTTTATCAAAATAGCTGCACAATATAATTACAATGCTATGTTAGACAAATTAAACATGAGAAAAATGTATTTAAAAACAAAGGCCTCTGTTTGGTCACTTAAAGTCTGCGTTGGCTACACTTTCTGAAGACCCTTTTAGGGCAAGCCCACTGAGCTTGTTGTGTGTGTATGTGCCTTGAACTAACCTTTCAACTTATGGTGACCCATGAATTTCAGAGGGTTTGCTTAGACAAGGAATACTCAGAGGCTTGTTGTAGTAGTTAAATGGGAAACAATTAAAGCATGATATAATAGCATCCACAAAATGGTGATACTTTTGTTAGATCAACAAAAATGTACAAAACGGTTGTGGCAACCTTTCGAAGCTCCGCTGTCGTCTTCATCAGGCAAAGATGTTAAAAATGATAAGGACAGGTTGCTTACCTGTAACAGTATTTCTTCGAGTGGTCATCTGCGAATACATACAAATGGGTTTCACTGTGCCTGCGCAGTGCTGTTCGGAACTTCTAGAACAGGGGTAGGCAACCTGCGGCCCGCGGGCCGGATGTGGCCCGGCGAGGCCTTGGGACCGGCCCCAGTCTGGTCCTGCCGCCGATTGCCGCCTGGGCCTTTGGCGTCTCGCGCGAGGGGCATGGTGGGGCAATTGTCTATAGAAGCTTCAGAAACATGCATTTATCTTAACATTTTTTTAAAAATCAGCAATTTTTTTCGTGTGTCCTCCATTTTTTATTTAAAAAGTGCCCTCCATTTGAAAATTTTGTCCTACATTTGTCCCGGTTTATTTATTTATTTAATTTTTTAAAAATTATTTAATTATTTATTTTTTGGCTTCGGCCCCCCAGTTGTCTGAGGGACAGCAACCCGGCCCCCGGCTCAAAAGGGTTGCCTACCCCTGTTCTAGAATCACTGGGCAAAGTACACTTTGCAACAAAAAGAAACTTTTTGGCGATAACCCCGCCCACCCACTATAAAGCCCCTGCTTCCCGCTCTTTTCCCCAGTTCCGCATTTTTACGCCGCATAGGCGCTAAGAGAATAAGCCAATAAAGAGCAGGACACAGAGGCGAGGATGGGCGGGATTTGTATGTATTCGCAGATGACCACTCGAAGAAATACTGTTACAGGTAAGCAACCTGTCCTTCTTCTTCGTGGTCTCTGCGAATCATACAAATGGGTTAAGACTGACAAGCTTAAGTAAGCGGTGGAGGGAGTGTCCTGAGACAAGTTGTTGAAACAAAACTGGTTTATTAACAATAAAACCATTGAAACACAATCTTT
>NW_024810540.1:0-2909 GCF_019175285.1 Sceloporus undulatus | reverse complement strand
TTGGGGTGAGGGCATTGGTCACCTTGGTCAGAGAGCTTTCCAGGGGTTAACTGCCATTCTGCTGTGGTGCTGGAACAAACCACCATTCCCAGAATTCCATAGCATTCAGCAGAAGCAGTTAAAGTGGTCTCAAACCAGATTATTTCCCCAGTGTAGATGCAGCCCAAGCCTTTTGCCTCTCTTATGCCTGAGATTTCAAAGCCCAGCCTTGGCACGACAACAAACTACAAATCCCAGGATTCCATAGGATGGAGTGATGAGAGTGAAAGCAGTGTGGCAGCAGCCTAACTGTTCTTAATGCAGTTCTTAAGATGGTGCACCTCTTGCCTACAGAGCCCCTTCTTCTTCTCCTTCTTCTTCCTCCGCAGAATCCTCCAGAGGCCTCTCTGCTCCTCCTCCTCTTTAGGCTCTTCCTCTACGCCTTTTTCCTCCTCCTCCTCCTCCTCCTCCTCCTCAGGACCTTCCTCAGGACCTTCCTCCTCCTTTTCCTCCTAGACTTTGGGGGGAGAATTGTGTGCCTTCATTTCATTCCTGGGGATCCTAAGGCAACACTGTCACAGGAGTCTCTTTGTAGGTTTTGTCAAAGGGTGTTTACCATTGCCATCCTTTGAGGCTGGGAGGGGGTGCCTTGGGGGCTGGGGGTGTGCTGCGTGCCTTGAACTCGTGTCTAGTGACCCTATTCCTAGGGTTTTCTTGCCTTCAGGTTTGCCTTCCACTTTGCCCTTTGTCTTCCTCTGAGGCTGAGAGAGTATCTGCTGCCCAAGGTTCTCCCGCAGTGGGTTTCATGGCCCAGAATGAATGCCTACAGAGTCTCACAAGACTTTTTTGTTTAACAACTTGTACCCATTAACTCCATTTCATGTCTCCTTTATTTAGTGGGGAGGAATACAGACAAAACAAGTCAAAATGAAGAACGACCAAAGTCCCTTGACCAAAGGGTTTGGTTGTGGAATAAGCCTCTGAAATAGGCAAGAGGCAATGTTAAAATAAAGCCATGTTCAATGCTCAAATGTGCTGTTTGGAATGGGGAGAGGGGGGTGGCCAGAAAGGGAAGTACATTTCCGTGATCTGTCTACGAATAATGTCAAAATGTCCTCCATTTTGATCATGCCTAAGAAACATGCATTTATATTAACATTTCTAAAAAAGCCTCAATTTTTTGCGTGTCCTCCATTTTTATAAAATGTGTCCTACATTTTAAAATGTTGTCCTGCATTTGTCCTACATTTGTCCCGGTTTGGAGGTCCTCACTTATGGCAACCCTAGTTTAAGAAGTAGTGCAGGAAATCCACATTCTCTCTCTCCCTCCCCCTTTCTCTCTTATACACACAATATGCACATGTCCACACACACACATTGGTTCACAGCTGAATACACAAGGGCCCTGTGACTTTGGCTCACCTCTAGTTTCAGATTTTTGTCCTAAAATCTCAGGGAATGGGAAGCTGCCAGGTTGGTTAGGGCCTAGTTCATGCAACTGCACTGATGTTTAAGGAGCAGGTTTCCCTTCTCCTATTTCAAACTCAGTTTGTGGCTTCAAGGTTTGTAGTCTGTAGTTCAGGAGTAGGCAACCCTTTTGAGCCAGGGGCCGGGTTGCTGTCCCTCAGACAACTGGGGGGGGCCGAAGCCAAAAAATAAATAATTAAATAATTTTAAAAAAATTAAATAAATAAATAAACCAGGACAAATGTAGGACAAAATTTTCAAATGGAAGACACTTTTTACATAAAAAATGGAGGACACGCAAAAAAATTTGCTGATTTTTAAAAAAATGTTAAGATAAATGCATGTTTCTGAGGCTTCTATATACAATTGCCCCCCAAAGGCCCCGGCGGCAATCGGCGGCAGGACCGGGCTGGGGCCAGTCCCAAGGCCTCTCTGGGCCGCATCTGGCCCACGGGCCGCAGGTTGTCTACCCCTGCTGTAGTTCTTCAGTGTTTGTAGCTGACCTATTAGCATGCAGTTGGCAAAGGGTGAGGCTGCAGTGCATAGTCATGAATTGGCCCTAAATACTGGAATGGTGGGTAGCTGCCAGAGTCACGGTGAACTAGCAGGGCCCCATGCTTTGATACTTGCCCTCTACTTTTAAAGTTTTCTGGCTAGCATCCCAAGTAGGACCCAGAAAACTGGGTCTTGTTTCTATTGTAAATCTCCCAGCATTCCCTTGGAGCAATGAGGAAAATTTAAATAGTGGCTATACTTAAATGCCCTAAAGGCACCAGATCCTGTCTGCTCTTGGAAGCTAAGCAGGGTAAGCTCTAATTAGTACTTGAATGTAAGACCGCCAATGATTGTTGTAGGCTATATTTCAGAGGAAGGAACTGTCAAAACTACCTCTGAGTATTCTTTGCCTAAGAAAACTCTATGAAATCTATGGGTTCATAAGTCAACAGGTGACTTGAAGGCACATGTACCACTACCACCCCATTCCTAGCTAACCAATACTACTTAGAGAATCACTTGGTAAGTCCACCACTACCTTCACTGCCACTAGAAGGCAATTTACTTTGGATCCTTCCATATTTTGATCTTGAGAAAAGACTGGCCTAGCGCCATCGGGCCTACCCTCAAGCAGAAGAGCCCTCCCCCATGGCATCTGACTCCATCCAGCCTGGAAGGAGAGAAAAGACAGACCAAATGTCATTGGGTCTATCCTTAAGAAGAAGAGCCCTCCCTCCAGTCCATCTGCCTTGGTCCAAGCCTCAGAGGGAGAGAAGAGTGCTGAACCTCATCCCCTTCCCCACCACCACTCCCTTCTCCTTTTGTGTCATGTCTTTTTAGATTGTAAGCCTGAAGACAGGGAACCGTCTTATTAAAAATATTGTATGTACAGAGCTGTGTAAATTTTCAGCGCTATATAAATAAAGCTTAATAATAATAATAATTGCTCCGTGGCAGGAATGTGTCTG
>NW_024810539.1:0-2909 GCF_019175285.1 Sceloporus undulatus | reverse complement strand
AGGTTTGCCTTATGGTTGCCATAAGTCAGAAAACGACTTGAAGGAACACAACAGAGCAACTACCTGTGGCCAACAGTGATAAAGGTACCTCAATATTTGTGAGTAAAAAAGGCAAAATCAAAATACTATAGTAGGGATAGGCAAACTGCGGCCTGCGGGCCGGATGCGGCCCGGCGAGGCCTTGGGACCGGCCCCAGCCCGGTCCTGCCGCTGATTGCCGCCGGGGCCTTTGGGGGGCAATTGTCTATAGAAGCCTCAGAAACATGCATTTATATTAACATTTTTTACAAAATGAGCAAATTTTTTCGCATGTCCTCCATTTTTTTAAAAAAGTGTCTTCCATTTGAAAATTTTGTCCTACATTTGTCCTGGTTTATTTATATATTTAAATTTTTTAAAAAAATTATTTAATTATTTATTTTTTGGCTTCGGCCCCCCAGTTGTCTAAGGGACAGCAACCCGGCCCCCGGCTCAAAAAGATTGCCTACCCCTGTACTATAGCATGCCACTAAAGGGACAATTCTATGGCCCCTGGGAAAGTGTCTTGAGATCATCAGATCTCATACGTCTCTCCTTCTATCCGCATGCTGGAAAAAGTATAGCCATGGGAATTTTGGTGCAGTCTATCCACTGTTGGCTTACCCTCATTGTTATTCAACTATCAGCAATCTAATGATGGCAGTGAGAGCCATAGTGAGAAAATGTATCCAGTGGAAAAATGTTCTTGCTCTCCCTCCCCCCCATACACATAACAAGGGAAGAAAAATACAGCAGTACCAGACTTGCACTTATTTTCTCTCCAGTCTCTCCTCCACCCCCTATACAGTTAGTGCACGCTTCAGACACTACTGTTCATCTCCGTGGATTTTTCCTCCTGCCACCCCCACAGATCTCATAGAATCACAGTTGGAAGAGACAACAGTGCCATCCAGTCCAACCCTCTGCCATGCAGGAACTCATAATCAAAGCACCCCCGAGAGGGGATCATCTAGTCTCTCTTTAAAGACCTCCAAAGAAGGAGATGCCACCACTCTCCAAGGGAGTGTATTCCACTGAGTGGTCAATGAAGGATGCAGCGCCAAAAACAAACTAAGGGGGGGATACAGATGGGCAGAAAGGGGTGACGAGATGCCAACTCATTCTGCCCAAGATGGAGGCCACAGCAGAGAAATGCTGCAGCCTCCGTGAGGCCTAAAAAGAACCTGCTCCTGGGGGGTTCTTTTTGCGCCATCTGGTAGGTGCCATTGGCACCCTCACACTCAATGACGATGTCCATGCAGCACAGCGCTGTTTGGGCGCTGCACCATGTAAACGTCATCGTTGCATGCCCTATATGGTGCCCGCACACCAATTGTTGGGTAGGTATGTGCAGATGCCCAGGCCTACAAAACCCTAATTCCAGTCCCAGACCGGTGCAAGGTGCCAGTCTATATAGATATTACTTGGAAACAATTTAAGTTGATGATATTGTGACATTACTAAAGTTAGCTTTCCGAACAAGGTAGTCCCAAATCAGTTTAAACAATGTGAAGTCGAAGGCTTTCATGGCCAGCATCCATAGTTTTTTGTGGGGTTTTGGGGCTATATGGCCATGTTTTAGAAGAGTTTCCCATTTGCATTTGCTGAGTCCTCGGTAGCAGAACATGCCACAAACCATCCTGGGCATAAAATACTGTTTGAAAACACTGAAATTCTGGATCATACCAAGCACTGCCATGTCAGGATGCACAGGGCATCCATTGAAATCCACAAACATCTGGATAATTTCAACTGGAAAGAAGAAACCCTTAAAGTGAACCAAATTTGGCTACCAGTCCTGAGGAATAGCAAAATAAGAACTCAGCAAATGCAAATGGGAAAACACTCAGAGTCAGGGGCTTTCCCAGCAGATAATGGCCACCAATTAGCAGACACTAATCCTCTTTTGCATTAGCCTCCCAGCCTAAGGCCTGCCATCAGCAAGAGAACAATACACATGCAAATCACTCCTGCATTCCCAGGCTCATACAGTATGTATGTGTGTGTATGTATGTATGTGTATGTATATATATGTGTGTGTATATATATATATATATATATATATATATATATATATATATATACCCAACTTTTTCCAGGCAAGCATTCTCTGAAGATGCCAGCCACAAATGCTGGTGAAACATCAGGAAGAAACTCTTTTAGAACATGACCACATAGCCTGAAAAAACCAGAAAAACAATTTAAATAACTTTAGAAAGCTAAACAAGCTGTTGTTTTACTGGGCAATAACTTGAGAAAAGTATGGAAAAGAGCATGACTTCATTTTTCTCTGGAAAGGTAAGCCTACTTAATGACTTCTAAGTACAACATTTTAGTTGGGGCAACCAATGTAAGCTCTTCTAGTTTAAATGGAAGTTGTAACTTTCTTGGGACTGCAGACTAAGGAATATCACTACTGAGTCACGAAATTATCAGTTTTTTATATGAAGAGTGCAAGTTTATAAAATCTTTTAGAATTCTTAATTCAAAAGCTCCCACTTATTTTTTTAAAGACATAGTAGTGCCCACTACAGGTATTACTAAAGTCTACCTTTTAAATTTTACTTCTGGACCAAAGAGGTGTTTTTTTCCCTTCAGAATGAGGTCAAAAAACATCAACATATACTACAGTAATACACATTACATTTTACATCATCTTTTACAGTTACATTTCTCATTTTCTTTTTTTAAAAAAGAAACAGCATCAATATTTAGAAATTATACAGCTATTTGGGGTGTATGGCAGCAGTGAAAGGCTGAGGTAATGTGTGTACAAGGATAAGTTTTATGTAAAGTTGGGTTATCTCGCACATTGACAGAAAGAGATGTGATAAATGAGAAAATTAGTCTTGAAAGGCTGCAACAGGCACTGAGCTGGCATATTACATGAA
>NW_024810538.1:0-2909 GCF_019175285.1 Sceloporus undulatus | reverse complement strand
AATTAGCCGCGGAACGAATTAATTTCGTAACCCGAGGTACCACTGTACTACAATAACATACATTTGGCAGATACAGTTCTAATTAGTCCACTGCCACCCCACTTTTCCTGCTGCTTTTAAAATGTCCTAGGACTTTTTTTTACAAAATGCTAAAAAGTGGCATTTTAACATGATAAAAGCATCTTTGGCCAGTAGTTATTATATGATGTTGTGTCTACCCTGCTTCCACTCTATATCCCGGTTTTACATGGGACTTTCCTGTTTTTGGGGCCTCAGGAATGCCCCCACCCAGTTTTTAATACATGTCGCGGGTCTCCTGGCTCCAGCGAAGGCCTGCGGTCACTTTCCCCTGGCTGTTTTATGGGACAACTCCTCCTCCTCTGGTCTTGGCTGGGGACGGAGGAGCTGAAATTCTGCTCCCGAAGCCTCTCCCACTCCCATCAGCTCTCTGTGACTCCATTCACTTCCCTCCTCTCTGGGTCCCAGCTTGGCCTCTGCTTTGCTTTTCGTTCTCAGGCAGGCAGGCAGGCAAACTCCCGGCTGAGGGTGGGGTGGGGGCCAGTCAGTTGCCTGGAGCCCCTCTCCATCGCTCTGAAGGGGGTGCAGGCTGCAGGTAAGGGGAGAGAGAGAGAGAGAGAGAGAGAGAGAGAGAGAAAGCCCAGGCTTCCTCCTTTCCCCTCAACTCCTCCAAGTTCTTCTTTGTCTCCTCCTTCTTCTTCTTCTTGAGGAAGGGAAGGGAAGGGGGGCTGGACTTGCCTCTGAGGAACGATGGGAGCGCACCTGCCTCCCTCCCTGGTTCTTGTGTGTGTCTCTCTCTGTGTGTATACAACACAACAAGTCCAGCCCCCCTTCACTTCCCTTCCTCCTTCTCAAGAAGAAGAAGGAAACAAAGAAGAACTTGGAGGAGTTGAGGAGGAGGAAGAGAAAGTGGAGGGAGCTTGGTCTCTCCCTCTGTCCCCCCCCTCTCTTTCACACACACACATATATGTATATATACACACACACATATACACACTCATATATATACACACACACACACACATACACACATATTCACACACATATTCACACACACATATATCCTCAGGTGCATTTATTTATTTATTTATGGTATTTATATCCCACCCTTCAGCCTTAATGGCTATCAGAGCAGCTTACAATTATTATATTTAATTAGACGGTTCCCTGCCCTCAGGCTTACAATAGTCTCAGACTCAGAGGTGCTACAAAATCTCTATGTCTTTTAATTCTATTATTATTATTATTATTATTATTATTATTATTATTATTATTACTATTACTATTATTAACTGAAAGAGTCTGCTTCCTCAGATGCATTTAGTCTCAGAGGTGCAACAAGATCTCTATAATATAAGGATTTATATTAATGTTTCTTGGCTTTTAGTTGGTTATGTCCTCCATTTTTCTTAAATGCCCTACATTTGGGCTAAATTTTATCCTACAATTGTCCTACATTTTGGTCTAAATTTTGTCCTACATTTTGTCCCGGTTTGGTTGTAGAGAATTATGGCAACCCTACATTTGCTTCAAATGGAGTTCAATTAATTCAGCAGTAGGAGAAAGGAGAGGAGAAGAGAGGGAAGAGGAGTCATCTTGCTCTTTCCAAAATGTGCAGGCAACAGCAAACTTCTCCAATCTCATTAATAACTTTTGCCATCTTCACCACACTCTGATGTCACTTGGCACCGTTTTTCATCTGTGAAATTTGGGAGGCCATGCAGTAATATTCAATTGCCAGGCCAGCCAAGTTTCATACATGAAATGGTAACATGTGCCAACCTATTGGTTAGCAAAATACTATGGCTCAGCTTCCTCCTATTGCCATATTTTTTCACTGCCTATTCAGATAGTAAATGTTCCTGCTGGGGTTTGAGTTGCAGATCTTTTGCAATAGGTACGAAACAGATCTATCACAAGAATAAACATTCTGTTAAATGGTCCTTCATTTCAGAAAACATAAACCTTGAGAGGAGTGAAAAATTGAAATGCATTGTTTCAAAAATAAATTCAATATTTTTAAAGGAAGCTTTATGGGCCATTTACTAACTGACTGCAGCATAAGGGAGTGCATGACAAGTTAGTCAGCAGGATTAAACAACACATCATACAGAAACTAGTGTAGGGCTTTCAGCAGTGTATAAAATAGAATAGTGGTGTTGTAGGATGAATTCTGGAATACAAAAACTCTACCAGGTTCCCTCTGGAATTTAGTATAGGGAGTGGATCCTGAACCAGTCAAGGAAGGCACTTGCTCACAAGCAAATTTTATGGTTGACCCAGGAAGTCTTCCCACGAGAAATAGGGACATGCCAGATCTTTGCTTGTCATTCTCAAGAGGGACTTTATTGATTACACCAAAGGTTTTATAACTTCAGATTATTATGAGCTCTTGGGAATCAGCCATGCATGAGCAAAAACAAGTTGATTGGCAATTAACATGGATAAAACAGTGTTCTGGTCAGCAGAAAGAGTGCAGATCTGCAGTTGTGAAAGGTTGCACTCTAAGAAAAATGAGGGTCTGTAAATATGGCCAGCTAAGAGGCTTTTGCACTATTTAGGTACAGTGGATTATTTCTCATAGCTATACTGCTATTGTCTTGAGAATTATGATAGAAGATCTCTAGGGAATGGGGGCATGAGTACAATCTGCTTTCAATATGGCATTACCATTGCTCTGTCAATTTTATTGGTTCTGTGGGTCTACTCTATAAATGGAAGGTAAACAAGCCTGTCAGACTAGATCACAATTGTTTCCAGATTACTGTCCAGGGTCCTGAATTTCTGCCATAGGCTAGCATGGGGGGAAAGTAGGGATGCCATATCCCGCCTGGGGGCGGGACTTTCCCGGTTTGGGGCGGGTCCGCACGGTCCCGCCCCGGTTTGGCCCC
>NW_024810537.1:0-2909 GCF_019175285.1 Sceloporus undulatus | reverse complement strand
GGCTGGTGGTGAGGCATGATGGGAATGGTAGTTCATCAGAACCTGGAGGACCATAGGTTCCCCACCCCTGCCATAGTGTTAGGATACTGTGAGTAGTATGTGTCCCCAAGGTCCTCAGTTCAGTCCCACATCTTCTGCTTTATGTCCCTTGATACCCTTAACTCTAAGTCTACAGAGGCAATGATGGGAGAGCAAATTTTAAGCCTGGAGAAGGGGCTTTTTCCAAACCAGTGTAACAGAAATTTCAGGAAACTTAGATTTCTAGGATTGGCAGATCAATAGGATTAGCAAGAGGACCTAGTAATTGAAAATCCATAAATTTATTTCCAGTTGTCGACAAAGGAAAACATTGAACTCAGTGGAATTCAAGTTCCAAAAAGCTGAGAACCCCGAACAAGACAAAATGGCTCTTTTTATATTATTCAAGACAAAGAAGCTTCTTCAATACACCTGATTGGCTAATTACAATTTAAACATATAGAATTCTTACAATCAGAACAGAAATACATGCATACATTAAAACTGCATCATCACTATTTACCCCCTCCTGTAGGAATTCAGTGGAATTCATCCTAACCTTGCTTCTGAATGTCAACTATGTATCCTTATCTCAGTAGTTTATGTTATGTCTTTTTACTTGTGCCAGCTTCCATCTAGGTCAAGATGCACTCACTATTCCTTTCCTCTAGTAACTCCAAGCTTTTATTTCAAAAACCATCTCTCTGGCTGACAAAGGTGACTCCATCTTTCTATAGTTTTTATATTTCAAAAAGGAATTTCCACCACATTCCCCCCTTTTGATGTTTCATCAATATTTCACTACGTTTATATGACACTCTACACTCAGAACAAAACAAACCTGTCTAGCAGTTACCAAAATATTAATATTCTTACCATCACCAGGCAATAACATCTTCCAGTCGGTCCAATTTCAGAAAGACAGTGTATAGCATTAATTAAACACACATATTCTCATTGCTTTTGTTGGATCTGATTCTCTGGAGTTTACTCTTGACACCAAGCTAATCTTCTAATAGTGATGTATTGTATATTTGTTTCATGATTCAATAGGAAAACTCCACTACAAAGAATATTGTATCTGTTGTCAGAATCACCTCTCATTGAGAAACTATAATTTTTAGCCTGATGTTACAGACTCTTGCCAAGCAACTGTTACTATGCTTCTCTGGACTACTCTCATAACAGAATAGGAATGCCCAGGGTGTCGCCATGTTTCAGATGTTCTTCCACTCCAGGGGCATCTTCCATCTCACGTTTCCTCAGGGAGATCACTATGGAATAGCTCTTGGTGTGTAATGCCATTTAATCAGAATAGATCTGGCCTTCACACTTTAAGACTATCTCCAGATGTATAAAAGTCTCCCTCCTTTCAAAGAGCGTCCTGAGAAAAAAACTTACCATGCTTGACTTGAATTTTATGCCAATTCCACAGTTAACAATAGGAATCCTGACGACAAACACAATTATGTCTTTGATCATGGAGCTTGATGAGCTTATTTCTTCTTTTCAATAGGATTGCTTTATTAACTTTATTGTGAAAATCATATGTTTATTGCTTATGTCAGGAACATATGTGCATGTATATGTAGGCTTATGTTTTGGGATGTGATTGGATTTGAGAATATGTATGATTGAACTTTATCACTTTTAGCATTAATTACTTATAAAAACCTCAGACAACAAACAGAAACATGAATAAAGAACACAAACAAGGAATATAGACAAGGAAAAGAGGCAATGTCTCTGGAAAAAAAAATATTTTGCTGGAGCTTCAGCTCAAACTTGATTGAAGTTCAAGGTGGTGCCCATTTCAGCTTCCGGGGTGTGAAAATGGAACATGCACCTGTATGTGTATTCTTATTATTATTTTTGTGTATCACTTATAACAAACATATAGGAAATCATAAAAGAGAAAAGTGAGTGATAGAGAGCATTTGAAATCTTTCTTTCAGAGGAGCTGGCGTAGAGCACCTGAAGTCCTGGAAAGGTGCAGCCTAGCTTTTCTTGATTGATGGCAAAGTAGAGCCCACTCAGCTTCCGGTTGTAAGTGGGGCTTAAACTCCGCTCCTCTTGTCTTTATCTGTGGCCCCCCCTTTTTCTCAGGCAAAGGAAAAGCAAAAAACTGAAAAATACTAATTGACAAGTTATTAGAATGTTATGAATACATTAAAGGTATACTTTAGCCACATTTCATTAACTCCCCTCTTATTGGCTTTGCTAAGATATTTCTCTTCTAGAATTTATGTCTCACTGCTAATTCTAACTAACAACAGATCCCCTGGATCATTCTTGGGTCACCCTGAGCTCTTTATGCTTTCGATTTTTATCTATGCCTGCATCTTTGGACTTTTTGAATGCTTTAAAAAAAAAACATATGTAACCTTAATTTTACAGACTGCATTTATATGTACATACTGAATATGAAACTTTAACTCTGACCCAATGTACTCACAGCTTTATCTCATTTGAATCCACAACAGTTTGACAACAGAACAGGGAACAGGAAAAAACAAAACTATGATAGAGTGACTTCTTTGCTTTTTACTCAGGACTCAAAAAATCAGTTCATGATCTTTTTAGTCACTCCTCTCAGGCCAAAATGATATATTCTAGACCTCTTCATCTTGGGACCTGATGACAGCTTGACAAAAGTGTCCCTGTACCTTCCAAAAGGGATAGGGGTATTTTTCTTGGAGAAAAATTGGATATTGAGTTGTAGAATGGGTGCACTGAAGTCTTGGTTAAAATTTTTAGTCTGTAACCCCACTTCGATCCACCGGGAGAGGAGGGAAAACATAAATAATAATAATAATAATAATAATAATAATAATAATAATAATAATTATTATTATTATTATTATTATTATTATTATTATTATTATTATTTG
>NW_024810536.1:0-2909 GCF_019175285.1 Sceloporus undulatus | reverse complement strand
TCCGTCAAGTCTCGAAATCAAACAGGAGATTGTGTTCTCTCAAGGGCAATACTGTCTCAACTCTTAGTTGTTCTTTGGGGGTTAATTTATCTGTTTGTTCTTCTTCCTCTATATCTGTATTTTTCCCCTCTGTATCTGTGTTGTTTTCCTCTTTCCCATCGTGTTTTTTCTCTTTATTGTATCTTGGTCTCCATTCTCTTACTTGTGTTGTTTTCTCCTTGTTTTTTTCCTCTTTCTCTCTGGATTCTCTTCTTAGTTTCCTCTCCATCTCCCGTGCTTTCTCCTCATTGTCTATTCTGTATCTTTTTTGATTGTGATAAAAAGTTAGTCCCTCGATACGTTCCCATCTATAATTGATATTCATATGTTTAAGGATTTGAGTCAGGGTTTTGTATTTAAGTCTCGCAGCCAAAATTTGAGGAGGCAGGTCTTTAAAAATTTTTATCTCTTGGTTCTCCACTATAAATTTTTCTTCAAAATTCTTTTGTATTATCTGATCTCTCATTTTCGTTCTTACTAGACAAGTCACAATGTCCCTTGGCATTTTCTTTTCTCGTGCTTGAATCGAATTCACACGAAATAATTTGTCTATTTCCTGGTCCATCTTCTCCGCTGATATTCCCACATATTTAGCTAGGTCTGGTATTAATCTTTCAGCAAGGTTTTCATTGCTCTTTTCCGGAAGCCCTCGAATTTTAATGCATCTGTCCCTGTATCGCAATTCGTTATTCCATTCAGTAATTTGTTGTTGCTCTTGTTTTTTTATAATTTGTCTTGATGTATTTTCTAAATCCACTGTTCTTTCTTTTATTTTTTCTACTTCTTTTTGAGTAATTTTTATTTCAGTTGTCATCTTCTCCATTTTCTTTCCAAAGTTTTCCAATTCTTTTTAAAAGTCTTTTCTAATTTCCTCTCTCGTCTCTTTACTTTCTCCTCTAATTTCTTGATTTGTTCCTCTCAAGTCCTCTTTCATCTCCTGGCGTAATTCTCTCATCTCTTGCCTAATCCTCCCTACTTCTTCAATTAAATGCATTATAGGGTCTGTAATCTTTATTGTGCCTTCTGAAGATCCTCTTCTTTGTGTTTGTGTTTGTATCTGGGTTTGGATTAAGGGTTTTTTGCTGGTTGCCATTTTTTCTTGTTCTTCCAGCTATTCGGAAAGGGACCCACCAAACCCCAAAAGATAAAGTAGAGGGATATAAAGGAAGGTCAGAAATATATACATGAAGAGACAAAGAGAGGTTCAATTATTTTCATCCTGTTTAGGTTAGATTAATTAAGTAGTACAGATTACATAAGATCTTATAGTAAATCACGACACCAATCCAATAGAAATTATTTCTTTGTTTCCAATTAAAGTACCCACTATTATTATATCAATATTTATGTTTTCTCTATATTTTTTCTATGGATAGTCACTTTCTTAAGTTAGTAAACATCACCCAGTATTTCTAGACCTTTGTATTATCCATATTTCTAAAGATGTTATGTTTGATTTTCCCTTAGTGTATAGAATAAGTTAATTAGGCTGTGGTTTTGTACACTATGATCTGTAACTAGAATAGTCTCAGTATTCCCAAAAGTATCAAATAACTCTCTTCCAACAATAGAGTATCTGGTTACTTAGTTAAATCTTAAATTGCCACAATGATTACTCTTTTAACCCTCTCTAGCAATCTTGTTACAATTTCTTTACAATTTGGAGGCTAAGTTTCTTTGCAATTCCTTTATGAGTTCCCCCATTTACAATTTCCTCCTTACTTTCTCTCTCCTTTGTTTGGATTTTCTAGTTTCCATTCAGAAGGTATGGTCTTCTTTTCTCCACAGTCTCAGATGCAACAAAAAACAAGAGTCCCTTCAAGCTTTATCCCTTTTTTGTTCTTATTAGTTCCTCTTTTTTGCTTGTCAAGATGCACTGGAAACAAACTTAACTCAAAGTCACAGTCTGTAGTGGTGAAATGTTGCAGCCAGTGTTCCCTTTGTTTGCTTTAAGTTTTCCCACGTCTTGCTTTAAGGATTAATTTTTCCTTCCTTTTTATATTATGGCTATACTGCTGCCTTGTCTCCAAATATTATTATTGTTGTAGTTGCAGGGCTTGGGCTCTGTTCCTTTTAATTTAGTTTTTTAAACTCCTTTAACTCTTTCTTACACCATTGTTTTGTTTCCCTCCCTCACTCTTTTCTCTCCTTCTTCCCCACTTTTATACAGTACTCACAGTCCCTTTGAATCTTCCTCCTTTTGGTATTTTGGATACTTTGTTGTTTATATCCTCTGAAACTTCCAATTCTCACAATCTTGGCGTCAGCGCTCCTTTACGACCATCCTATTTGCTTTACTGCAATCTTTGCTGTAAAGCCGCAAAGCCGCTGCTCCCCTTTTCGTCGCGTCTCTCCCTCCGGTGGCTGTTGTCGGCTGGAAGCAAGGGGAAATCTCCTCCTCAAGGTCGGGCCTCTATCTCCCCCAACTCTTATAGTACTCTTTATATATTGAGGCTTAAATTAAGCAAGGGCGTTTCTGGTCTCGGGCGCGCCCGAGCAACAACAGCGGGAGGCTTCGGTTTTACGGTTCCCTTGGGAGCGCCGCCTCGGAGTCAAGCCTTCTTGGCGAGTCTCTGGGCATTCGCGTCTTCCTCTAGGAAACCCCCGGCAAACCACTGGGGTAACCCCTCGTCTCGGAGGCAGTTAAGGACGGGTAGAAGTAAGCCCCGTTCCTCCAAGAACCGCTGTTGTAGAAGGCCAGGTCTCGGAACTCTCGGACCTGCGTCCTCCTCCCACGCCTCCTTGCCCGGAAGTCCGACTTTTTGTTATTATAGATGTTCACAGTCTCTCTGTTTAATTATCTGCTCTAGAATCTTTCCTGGCATACTGTAGATGTTAGACTAACTGGACAATAATTGTTGGGATCTTCT
>NW_024810535.1:0-2910 GCF_019175285.1 Sceloporus undulatus | reverse complement strand
TCCACTTTAGGGTCGCCATGGGTCAGAATTGGCTGAAAGGCACACTAGCCCCACGTTTCCCCCCTGGGCCTTCTTCCATCCTGAGCCCTGAGGTCTGCAGAGGAGGCCCTTCTCTCTGCCTCACTCTCCTCAAAGTCCAGGTTGAAGGGATCAAGGGAGGCAGCAGGGCCTTCGCAAAGTGTGACTGCTACCACACTTTGGAGACCCAGGGCTCCTTCTTTCTTCTTTTTCTAGTGGGAAATGAAGAAGACCTTTGTCCAGCAAGCTTCAGAGAAGTCGTTTTGAGCAAGACAAAGACTGTTAAGGGTGCTGTTTTTAATCTTGGCTTTAAAATTAGATTTGAAATAGCTTTACCAGTGGCTATTTAAACCTCTTTTGGTCTAAATTTTGTATGTTTTCAGTGATATCCCTCTTTGGTTTTGCTAGTTTATGAGGAGCAAACCAAAAAAAAATTAAAAGTTAAAAAAATTAACAAATTATCAACATTAGTTTTTAACTTTCTTTCCCAACACTTAAAACCAACAGCAGTACATGACAATATGCAACATAACATAACACAGACATAGCTAACCTAACCTAATATACGACACAGCTACCTATTAAAATACACACACACACACACACACACACACACATATATCCTCTCCTCTGCTCCATTGTAGGTTCTTTGGCATTGATTCCTTTGCTTCACCATTTAGATCCTTTGTTGCATGTCCCTAGGTTTTACCCTCGACTTATCCAAAGGTCATATCAATATCCATAATTCCCCCCAAACCTGCCCTCGACTTATACATGAAGTCGACTTATAGTCAAATATATACAGTAATCTTTTACCTGCTCCTCTTCCATTTCCCATCCTAGCAAGATCTTATACGTTTTTGCCATCAGATGGTCCGAATCGCTCAACAATTCCTTCTCCAAGTCAGTTTCCACTGTACCAATATTTTTATAACCCAACATAAGTCTTTCCCAGATTTTCCTGTGACGAAACCAATTGCATCTTATACCTTCATTTTTTAATTCTTCTATAGCTTTAAGATTGGTTCCCTCCAATCTTAATAGCTCCTTATAGGTGGCCCATTTATTTTCTGACATTTCGTCATTTCTGTACAGGGCCTCATTTGGTGATAAACTTAATGGTAGCCTTCTATTTATTCTTGTCTTATACTTCTCCCATATTTTCCATAAAGCATTCCTTATATAATGATGTTTAAAGTCCCCATTATCCTTAACTTTATCGTAATTATAAATACGCGTGCCAACCGTAAACGTTGTCTATACTCCCCAGACCTAAGAGTTTCCTGTCTTTCACCCTCAGCCAGTCCTTTAGCCGTTTCAATGCAGAAGCCTGAAAATGACCTTTTAAATGAGGTAGGCCCATTTTTTAAAAAATTAAAAGATATTTTAAAATATTAGAAACAGGTTACTGCTTTGTTTAATCGTACAATAATTTTAAAACCCGGCCATAGCATTATTCAACCAGAGTCATTAGTAACTCACTAATTTTGCAACCTGAACAATATTCAAAGCTGTGCTCATGATATGCTCTGCTTGGTAGTTTGTTTTAACAGCAGACCCAATAAAACCTATTTCTGATCAATCAATCAATCAATCAGGTAGGCCAAGTCCTCCCCTGCGTATGTCGTCCTGTAAGACGCTTGTCTTAAGTCTTGGCTGTCTTTCTGCCCAAATGAAATTATTGACGTCACGCTGCCACTTTTTGTAAGGAACGTCATTGATTATCATTGGAATGGCTTGGAAAAGAAATAAAGTCTTCGTAAGACATACGTCTTGATCACCGAAATGCAAACAAACAATGATAAGTGAAGCTTATTCCAGTTCTTTAATTTGTCCTGATATTTTTCCATTCCACTTCATAATTATTTTTAAACAAATCCAAATTTTTTGTTGAAATTTGTACTCCCAAATATTTCACTTTGTTCTCTCTTTTTCAATCCGATCTCCTCTTGAACAGTTCTCTCTCGTTGTAGTTCATACTCATAGTCAATACTTTTGTTTTGTCCTTATTGATTTTAAATCCTGGATAATGACCATATTCAACAACTCTTGTATACTCTCCAGAGGTTCTACTAGATATATAACCATGTCGTCTGCAAAGGCTCTCAGCTTAGTGTCATAACCTTTGATCTTAACACCAGTTATGTTCTTGTTTCCTCTCATTTTATTACATAAGATTTCAAGTGTCAATATAAATAGCCATGGGGATAAGGGACAACCCTGACATGTGCCCTTTGGTAGCTCAATGAATTTTGTCCTTTCCCCATTTATTTTTACTTGTGCCCTTTGCTCTTTATATAGTGCTTCAACCCATCTAAAGAAACTTCCTTTGCCAGCCAGCCGTTTCAAGATCCCCAACATAAATCCCCATTTTAAATGATCAAATGCACGTTTGGCAGCCAGAAAAAGTAATGCAATTTGTTTCCCCGTTTTTCTTTGGAAAAACTCTATTACATCGATTGCATTCAGAGTATTGTCTTTTAAATGCCTATTTGGCAAGAATCCTCTCTGGTCCTGTTCTATCCATGTTTTCAGGACCACCTTAATTCCTTTTGCCAATATACCCGCAAAGATTTCGTAGTCCGCATTCATCAGTGCGACGGGTCCTTTCCATCTTTTAATATTAGGACAACATTTGCTGTCTTCCAGGAATCTGGGATTTTACCAAGAAGATGTTAAATGTTTTGTATGTTTTTGTATGTCGACTGTATGTCTTGTACATTGTTTTAAAGCTGAGCTAATAAAATTAATAATCATAATAGAAATATAAAATACATCCAGCTCTTTTCTAGGCCAACATTCTCTGAAGATGCCAAAGCCACAGACGCTGGAGAAACGTCAGGAAGAAACTCTTCTAGAACATGGCCTCATAGCCCGAAAAACCCACAAAAA
>NW_024810534.1:0-2910 GCF_019175285.1 Sceloporus undulatus | reverse complement strand
ACCTAATATTTATGGAAACAAGGAGCTCAAAGAAAAAAGAAGGGAAAACAGAGAAAATGGCATTGGTTAAAAAAGGTTTTGTACAAACACAATCTCTCCAGCAGAGAAGAGGATCGGGAGGTACAGGAGAAGACACACTGAAAGTAATAGACCCGGTAGCAGCATTAGTGGAAGAAATTAAAAGTTTAAGGCAAGAATTAAGGGAAAATAGACAAGAAATGAAGGAAGATCTGAAAGATTCTATTAGAGATATAAGAGAGGAAATTAAGGAAGCAAGAATAGAGATAAGGAAAGATTTTAAAAAAGAACTGGAAGGTATGGGTAAAAGAATGGACAAATTTTCCTTTGAACTAAATAAGAATCAGAAAGAAATAGAAAAATTAAAAGATAAAACTAGTATAATAGAAAAGACAACAACAGATCTATCAAAGAAACAGGAAACACAACAAACAGTAGATTGGATGAATGAATTGAGATACAGAGATAGATGTATAAAAATAAGAGGATTGAGAGAAGTACACGGTGAAAATTTGGAAAAGAGAATAGTTAAACCATTAGCTGACTTTCTTAAAATTGAAGAGGAAATTATGAATATGGAAATAGATAAGTTATTCAGAGTTAACTCACAACAAGCTAAGGACAAGAAACTACCGAAAGATATAGTAATCTGTTTTGTAAGAACTAAGTTTAAAGAACTGATTATTCAAGAGAGCTATAGCAACAAATTAATAGTAGAGGACTCAGAACTAAAAATTTTTAAAGACATTCACCCACAAATCATGTTAGAAAGGCAGAAATATAGATCTTTAGTTCAAACACTAAATGAATTGGAAATAAATTATAGGTGGGATCGAATAGAGGGTTTATCTTTTTATTTCAAACAAAAAAGACATAAAATTGACAACATAAGTAAAGCAAATGAAATGGAAGAAAAACTAAAAAAGGAATTTGGTGATGTAAGAGAAGAGAAGAGCAAGGTGAGAGTATGGAAAAATAGTTCTTACAAAAAAAGAAGGTGAGAAAAACAAAGAGGAAAAGGCTGTACTTGAAACGAAAGAAGTTAGCGAAGAAAGTGAGCAACTTATTGTATTGGAAGACGAAGGGGGAAAAAACTAGATTAAATCAATAAATATTCAGTTCAATTGGCTTATTGTAAGATTTTGGTGTATAATAAACTTTCTTTATCTCTCAAAACATGGTTAAAATTATTTCATGGAATGTGAGAGGTTTAAATTCGAAATACAAGAGAAATATGATTTTCCACAGATTAGAAAAAATTAGAGCTGATATAATATGCTTACAGGAAACTAAAATAAAACAAGGAGAAACAAAATATATTCAATGTAACAAATTAGGAACTTGTTTTTCATCAACATCAAAAACCGGGAAAAAAAAGGGAGTTACTATCTATGCTAATAAGAAATATCAATCCAAAGAAATACTAAATGATAAGCAAGGAAGGTACTTAGGAATAGAAATCAAAACACAAAGTCAAATACTATTAGTAATAGGGATATACGCTCCATTGGAAGAACGAGAAGCTTTTTTTGATAAATTAAACCATGAAATGTCGGGGTTAGACTATGAGAATATCGTCTTACTAGGGGACTTTAATGCGGTAGTAGAACCAATTAAGGACAGGAAATCAAACAACAATAAGTCAATAGGAAAGAATCAGGGAAAACTACCTAAATCTTTTTTTAGAATGATGGAGGACTTTAACTTAACTGACATTTGGAGGTATAAATATCAAGATAAAAGAGAATTTACATATTACTCAGGTGTTCATGACTCTTTCTCAAGAATAGATATGATCTTAACATCAAAGTCTTTATTACAGTTTATTAAATCTATGGAAATCACATCTAATTACGAATCGGACCATAACTTGATTTTATTGAACACATTTGAAAAAACTAAAAAGTACTTGTGGAGATTACAGGAGGATATACTGAAGGAGGAGGAATTACTGGAAAAAATTAAAAAGAGCCTAAAATTGTACTTTATAGAAAATAAAACGGAGGAAGTGACATCAAAAACTATTTGGGATGCTGGTAAAGCAGTAATACGAGGAATATTTATAAAAATGCAATATGAAAGGAATAAGATAAAAAATGAAAAAGAAAGAAGATTGGTCGAAGAGTTAAATAGAAAGGAGAAAGAGTGGAGAAAAAGAGGGGACAAAAGATTGAAATGTGAAATAGAGAATATAAAGATACAGCTTAAAATGTTAGCTACGGAAGAAATAGAAAGGAAATTAAGAATCTTAAAACAGAGACAATTCGAGTCAGGGAATAAAGCGGGGAAATTAATGGCATCCAGAATAAGAAAAGAAAAAGAAAAGAAATTAATTACAGAAATATATGAAAAGGGAGAAAAAATAACAGATTGTAATAATATAAAGAAAGAATTTACAGATTTTTATAAGAATTTATATAAAAAAGAGTCAATGGAAAACAACTCAGACAAGATTCAAAATTATCTGGGAAAAAATATTAATGTAATACTGAATGAAGACCAAAAAAATCACCTAAATAAGACATTTACATCAGAAGAGATACTAGAAGCCATAAAAAATCTAAAAACACAAAAAGCCCCAGGACCTGATGGTCTGCCGGCTATATTTTATAAAAAATTGGAAGAAGTGCTGTTAGAACCCTTAAAGGATACCCTAAATGATATACACTATAATGGAATCCCAGAATCATGGAATGAAGCCTACATTTCATTGATACCTAAGGGGCAACAAGAGAAATTATCGGTGTCCAACTTCAGGCCTATCTCTCTAACCAACACAGATTATAAAATCTTTACGTCAATCTTATCCAACAGATTAAAGAAGTGTATAGATACGTTAATCAAAAAAGATCAAAACGGATTCATACCAGGCAGACAAATAAAAGACAATAT